>NC_058371.1:21065000-21352500 GCF_018350175.1 Felis catus
ACCTGGGTGACTCAGTTGGTTAAGTGTCTGACTTCGGCTCAGGTCATGATCTCATGGTTCGTGAGTTCAAGCCCTGCCTTGGGCTCTGCACTCAAGGTGTAGAGCTTGTTTGGGATTGTCTCCTCTTTCTCTGCCCCTCCCTGACTTGCACTTTTCTTTCTCTCTGAAAATAACAAGAAAAGCAAAGCAAGGAAAAGAGAAAAGAGAAAAGAAAAGGCGGGGTGGGGTGCCTGGGTGGCGCAGTTGGTTAAGGGTCCAACTTCAGCTCAGGTCATGGTCTCACAGTTCGTGGGTCCCAGCCCCACGTCGGGCTCTGTGCCAACAGCTTGGAGCCCGGAGCCTGCTTCGGATTCCGTGTCTCCCTCTCGCTCTCTGCCCCTCCCCCATGCGTGCTCGCTCTCTCTCTCTCTCTCTCTCTCTCTCAAAAATAAACAAAAAAATTAATTTCTCCCATTTGATTCACTTGTCCAATCTTTTAAGAGTCGGACAGTTAAATTTCAGAGACTGCTCAAACAGCATGGACTGCAAGTTTTACTATAATTGGATTTCATTAATATATCAACATGGTTCTATAACCCTCCCCTCCGAAACTGTTCATGTAAATTTGTAATATAGATTGAGCAGCCAAAGAGAAGAGGATTGGTAGGGAAGTAACTCTCAACACCATCAAATTCCACAGAGATTAAACCATGACCCACCAGGGTGGAGATTCACCACACGTCACATCCTTCACACAGCACAGAGTGGGTGCTCAATCTTCACTGCACGCCGGAACTTGCGAAGAAACTCGCTAAGGACCTGGCCAAGCACCTTGGCAGTGGTGTTTGTTTCACGTGATGAACAAAATGAACTCTCAGTAGGTTTTGGACTTGGAGGAAGTTTCTTATTCTTCTGTCAACTCTTTCATATATAAGTCTAGATCAGTGCAAAATGTCACACATAAGAATTAAAACAGCAATTTCATTTTGCTTGATTAAACACAGCCAATCTGAAGTCATTTTGTTGCACTGACTGGCCCGGACAAAAGAGTTAAATTCCTAACATGGCCAAGATAACTCCAGAGTGTTAATGAGCCCTCAGCATGGAGTATCAAAGCTCATCCCTGGCTCCTTCTAGGTCTCCAAGAAACATCTC
Source organism: Felis catus (assembly GCF_018350175.1). Classification (NCBI taxonomy): domain Eukaryota; kingdom Metazoa; phylum Chordata; class Mammalia; order Carnivora; family Felidae; genus Felis; species Felis catus. The sequence continues at coordinate 21,066,135 of NC_058371.1, forward strand.
CTAAATGATTGCTCAAATAACAACTGAATTAAAGAAACAGAATTGAAACTTGATGTTGGATTCAAACAGAAATATAAAATTGTGTTGTTTAATATGATCATTAAAAGCAGAGAAAAGGTCACGCAGACTAGCCTGAATTTACCGGACAAAGAATTTTCCCAGAGGAATTCATACCTAAATTTGATACAAACTATCAGTGAAGTTTTCATTCAGACTTTTATCAAGTTGCAAACATCTTGTAGACCATGAACGCTCTGCAAAATACTAAGTATTCTTTGCTTCAGGAGACCAGGAACATTATGGGAGTGAACACTGAGGGAATTTCAGGAGGAAAAAAAAAGTCACTCTAAAGAAAACTGTCTTTGTGAATGAAAGGGGAAAACTTCATTTAATACAAATGTTTTCTACTTGAAGGAAAAACACAAAGACATTTGTAAAGATTTTTATTTGCTGATTTATTTAGGAGAAATTTATTTAAAGTTTTGTTTATTCATGTATTATTCTAAAATAATAATACATTGAATATCCATACCCCATCCAACCCAAGAACTTGGAAATAATACTTATTGGTCATGCATGAGCCAATCAGCAATGACATGACACCAGTCATCTTGCAAACAACTAGGATTAATGGAATTTTGAGCACCTAAGGTCCATCAAACAAAAACATTGTGAAGCGACTTTTATCTAGTAGAAATGGAAAGATTTGTCTAGTAAACTAAAGATGCAAATTAATTACCTGTCCTTCCCACCTCCACCCCCCTCTCAGGAACAATTATCAGATTTTTTTTTTTTAAACGGTATTTTCGCAAGAACCTGAAACCTGGAAGGTGGAGCTCTGGCACCAGCTCCCTGTCTACATGGAGACCTTCCTTGTACCACCTTAGAGCCTGACTTAGGACTGAAGACAGGAGCTGTCTGACAGGAACTGAAGACTATAGTAAATATAGTTTGGGTTATATAATCTCTTGTAAAACATGTCCCCCACCCCCCACCCCGAGGGGCACCTGGGTGGCTCAGCTGGTTAAGCATCCAACTCTTGATTTCCGTTCAGGTGATGATCCCATGGTTTGTGAGATCGAGCCCCACATTGGGCTCTGTGCTGATAGTGTGGAGCCTGCTTGGGATTCTCTCTCTCTGCTCCTCCAGTGCTCATACACTTCCTCTCACTCTCTCAAAATAAATAAACTTAAAAAAAAACAGCATTTTTTTCTTCTACTAGGTCAATGGTAGACACTAAACTAAATGTGCTTTCTTCTAACAAAACAACCCTTCCCTCTCAAATGTGGGATAGACAAGTATCTCTTCAGCTATCAGCATTTCTAATCAGTCCTTTCTCCATCCCAAGCTGAAAGTAAAGATTGCAACCAACGCTAAAGTGTAGACAGAGTCTGCTTTCTTGATCTGCAGTGGGTGTTCTGTGGGAGAAGCAATAATGGGAAAATGGATGAAGACCTGTTTCCATTGTTGACAAGGCCCTTTATGGATTTCAAACTCATTAAGTTTGTGCAAATATACCTCCTTGCTTAATGGAACAACTCAACTGTTAAAGAAAGAAATTAAAATAATCTCATTCTCTTAATTTAATAATTTAATAATGTGAGGCACCTGGGTGGCTCAGTTGGTTGAGTGTTCGACTTCGGCTCAGGTCATGATCTCACAGTCTGTAAGTTCAAGCCCTGGGTCAGGCTCTGTGCTGACAGCTCAGAGCCTGGAACCTGCTTCAGATTCTGTCTCCATCTCTCTCTGCCCCTGCCCCACTCATACTCTGTCTCTCTCCTTCAAAAATAAATAAATATTTTTTAAAAATTTAATAATGGCTTTATTCTTCAAAACTTCCATCTAGGGGCGCCTGGATGGCTCAGTTGGTTAAACATCCGACTTCGGCTCAGGTCACGATCTCACAGTTCGTGAGTTCGAGCCCTGCATCAGGCTCTGTGCTGACAGCTCAGAGCCTGGAGCCTGCTTCAAATTCTGTGTCTGCCTCTCTCTCTCTGCTCCTCCCCCACTCATGCTCTGTCTCTCTCTCTGTCTCTCTCCTTCAAAAATAAATAAACACATTTTTAAAAAATTAAAAAAAAAGATTTCCATCTAAAATATAATCTCCTAATGTGTTTTAACTCTTCTTCTAAAACGTTTCAGAATAGTTTGAATTTGCAATTAAATGTAATTTTCTAGAGGTCCCTGAGTAGCTCCATTGGTTGAGCGCTAGACTCTTGATTTCAGCTCTGGTCACGATTCCAGTATTGTGGGATCGAGCTCCATGGCGGGCTCCATCCTCTCTCTCCCTCTGCCCCTGCCCTGCATGCTAGCATGCGCTCTCTCTCCAAATAAAAACATATATATATATATGCACACATAATTTTCTAGAGGTCCGGGGTAATAAATGATACACAATTTTGCCAAATTAATAGTAAGTATTATTGCCCTCCCAAATGCACATTTTGGTGAATAACTGCCCAGCCAGAACTCAAGTCCAAGTGACTCAAGTTTTACCAAAAAGCAACTAGAGGAAAAGAAAGAGTAGTTTTAGCAGCAGTAATAGTAACTATAATGATGACAATACCTAAATTGGTTGGGCATTTTGTCTATGTCAGAACCACAACACATACCTTTTTTTAAAGTAAAGTTTGGAATAGAGTGTTATCTCTCTTCCCTATACCTCCAGCTTTTTTTGCCACCTGGATGACAGCTTTATCATTGTTCTTCCATTGTATGTTTCCTCATTAACCCCTTCACTGGGTGGTCAATGCCCAGAGAACAGGAAACAAGTTACTTATTTTTTGCTTCTCTACAGACTCGAGATCTGGGCAGTAAATATATACAACACATATTTCTCCAAAATGGATTAACTAACCGCTGTTCATCTATTTGGAAGACTCCAAATAGAGTTATCTCATAGGATATTCTTAGAAGCAAAGTTACAAAGTCCCATTTCCTATTCCAGGAATCCTAATGGATCAAAACAGTATTAAGTAACTTGGATGCACATACAATTGCTAAATACTCTAAGTTTTGCATATGAGTTGTGGTAAATTCTGCCTAATAGTTTCACAAAAATCAAATCCAGTTGTTTCCACCAAATGCATAACTGCTTTTGGAACCCAAACAGCATGAACAGGGAGAAGGGTGGAAGATAAGTCACGTGCTTCAGGAAATACACTCTGCGTATGATACAGAGAGGACTTCTTACTCCCACCACTCCAATATTTTTGAAGTTCTAGAGATTTTAGTGTGACTTTTTAAAGTTTATTTTTATTTACTTTGAGAGACAGAGAGAGCACACAGGTGCACGCACACATGCCCATGCAAGGGAGAGGGAAAGGGAAAGAGAATCCCAAGCAGGCTCCACGCTATTAGTGCTGAGCCCAATGTGGGGCTTGATCTCACCAACTTCAAGGTCATGACCTGGGCGGAAATGAAGAGCCAGACGCTCAACTGACTGAGCCAACCAGATGCCCCTTAGTGTGATTTTTTAAAGTAGAAATTGAATTGCATTCTGAAAATCTGTCCTGAGGTCATATTTGACCATAAAAAAATAAGACTGAACATGCAAAAAGACCCCATTTTTTCCTTAAGGTTCAATATACAGACACTTAATTCCACTACCACTGATTCCACTGGTGACTCTCATCATTATCATCATCTACCAATATGGCAGCTAGATACCCACAGCCAAGGCAAGAAAAGATCCTAACTAACTAATCTTTATTCTTCTAATGATCAAAGTAACAACTTCCATAACATCTTTTACACAGAAGTAAAATAAAGAAGCTTTAAGGTGTACTGTCTTGATTTTCTGAAGAGACAAGCATTTGTTTTTAAGCAGAACAGATCCACTTATCTTAAAACTTAACTAAAAAAGGGGGGGGGGCAAAAGAAGTATCAAATGAGAGACTCTTAATTACAGTATCATTCAGCATCCTTAATGACATGGAGTTCCATCCACCATGATCACTAGGTTCACTAGGAAGTAGGCTTTGAAGGCAATAAACAGCATTGTATTACATATAATTGTATAAAGACCTAGGAAGGCTTCCTGAAGCCAGATTGGGTTAAGGAAAGAAAAGAATTTTCCCCAGAACTGTGGGAAAAACTAGCAAGAATCAACAAGGGAAATAAAAATTCTTTGCTGTGTATTGTTCACAAAATATTCCAAAAATGAATACAACATAGGGCTTTTTTTTTTTTTTTTTTAACTCCTGGAAGAAAGGTTAAGGAACGTTCTTATACCATCTGCCTCACTGCAGAATCCCAAATTGGCTCACATTCTGAAGAGAGGTACTAATATGCAGCACCGGAAATGAATGGGTGGGTATGGATTTTATTTTTATTTTATTTCTTGAAGAGGGATGGAGAGAGGCATAAAATTAAATTTATGACATCTGCAGAATGAAATCATCACATAGGACACTGTAGCCTGATGATTCCATCTTAGATGTAAGAAACCCCAAGTGTTATAACCACGTATGTCCATACACACCCAGAAAAATAGATCTTCAATAATGTATGTCCACACATACCCATGGATTTCTCTGAACAGAGATTCCAAAGTAAAAGTCTGAATAGGAACAGAAGAAATGCAACCCACATATTTAAATCCAGCATTTTAAATAAAAACCACTTTACCTCAAATCTTAAAGTCAATACAACTTGTACTTATCAATGAGAAGGTTAACTAATGACAGCAGAGGGCTTTCCTACAAACATGTAAAGTTTAAGTCCATAAGCACAAGGAAAACAATAGTACACTGTTTGCTTCCAGAGATTAATATTATGTTATGTTTATTAAGTTGGACATGAAAAATTAATAGATCAATCACGCTCTGGTTATCTTAACTAAGTTACTGAGAACCTGGTCAACTATTTAGAGCCCGCTGAGAATGAACCCCTAGCTGTTGGTTTGGTTTTATCAAAGGCATCTACAACACTGCCACAGCCATGGACAACAATTCTAAAACAATAGCCAAAAAGGCAAGTAAGAGACTATATAAGAAGAACCAAGACAAATTTGTTACTACCAATAAAACAAAAACGCCAAGCACAGGTACTTTTGATGATGAAATAGAAAGCAGCATCATTTTCATGTAATAGAGAGCGTGTTCCTTACTTGCTTTCTGGTATAGACAGTACCCAAGTCATCTGTTTATAGGTATTGTTACTTCGTATAAAATGACAACAAAAAAACCTACTCATAAATCCATCGATGAAAGGTTTCCTTAATGTAAAACTAACTGAAAAATCCTTCCAAAACTGGAGCTACACATAACTTTTGGTTGTCCAGTGTCTGGAACAGAATAGGGATTTTCAGTGAAGGAAACTTGAATGAAGGAATATACAGTCAAATACATAAATAGCACCCTTTCTCAAATTATTGAAATCAGTGGCATCCATTCAACAATGACATATTGAGCATGTGTCATGTGCAGACATTGTTAGGCAGTAGAATGAAAACTTATTGCAACAGGTGACGACGAAAAGAACGATATTAGTGTTTTGTTTTGTTTTTTTAATGTTTCTTCATTTTTGAGACAGAGAGAGACAGAGCATGAATGGGGGAAGGTCACAGAGAGAGGGAGACACAGAATCTGAAACAGGCTCCAGGCTCTGAGCTGTCAGCACAGAGCCCGACGCGGGGCTCGAACTCACCGACCGTGAGATCACGACCTGAGCCAAAGTTGGACGCCCAACAGACTGAGCCACCCAGGCGCCCCAAGTTTTTTTTTTTTAATCAAGGCTTTATCAGTATGTTTTTGAATACTCAGATTAAAGGTGTAGTATGGGTTAACCACGCAGATTTTGCAAACCATTTAGATGAGTGGTCTCACGTAAGTGAAATCTTACCGTTAAATGAGTTTTTCAGTATTCAGTTGGATGCCAAAACATTCAAATGAAGCATACAGTACTAAGCATGTGAATGTTGAGAAATAGATTCAACTGAAAATTCGGCTTTTGTTTTAAATGCCTATCATCTAAGAAGCCAGTCCTTAAGAATCAATGTGTTCATATCATGTTTGGGGAAATAATAAAACACACAGCAAGGTAGGATGTTTTCAATATTCTGTTCTGAAACTTGGTCACTGAAGGGCATCAAAATAAAACTAGCAGATGACCCTGAACACTTAAAAAAATACTTATACAGGTATATAGGTAAAGGTATATGGAATAGCAAACAAATAAAACCGAAGGGAAGACAGAAACTAGGCTAAGTAGAGAAGCCACCAAAGAAAAATGATGAGAGAAAGCCCATTTGAAAAGTGGACTGAAAGAAGACGAAACGGCCATAAATGAGGGCCCAGGTCTGGCCAAAAGAGCCAAGAAAAGCAATGACAACTTCAGCAAGGAAGCATGAGAAGACAACAGAAGGTGGGCCATGTAGAATGGAGACTAGGCACTCCCACTCCGCAAAGGGGAGCCGGCTTCCAGTGCAAAGCAAGAACTTTAAAATTCTTCAGGTGCATATGTCCAAAACCCAAAAATATATGAGATGGAAAACTCTAGAGTATTCTGTCTTTTCAACCTTGTTTCCACTCCCAGCCTCCATGCTCTTTTTTACAGACTCTAAGTCCAGTGATAATGCTTAGAGACTTTGGAATCCAAAGGACTTTGCTGACGATGTGCTGAAGAGGCCGGGGATTCTGCAAACTGAATCCCAAGAGATACCAGACAGAGTTTTACTCGGGTCTCCAAGGCCACATCACACCCTTAAAGATTAAAATGCTTTAAGGTAAATGACATTCCCCAATCAAGGCATGATGTGGAAACGAGAGGCAAGGGAGAAAAGTGAAAAGATCCTAATAAATAATGTGGCCTCTCAGCATTAACACAGAGCGGCCAAGTAGGAACTCTGTAGTAAAGCAAAATATTAAGAAAATGCATATGCTGTTCTGCACTAAAACACTTCATATCAAGCATCAGTGCAACTAAAAGAAAAAAAGGGTTTAATAGTACAAAGGGGAAAAGCAACGATAAGAAAGCATATAAAACTATTATTATCCTGCCCATCCCTTAGACAAAGGAGCACAAATACTTGTGATTTCCTGGGGAGATAATTATTATTAAGGCTCAGTGAGGAAAGAGGTGACTGAGGTTTTGCAAGAGTGCAAAAGTATCAAGTCAGAGGTCACATACGCACTTACTTGATATGCCAGGCCCCCGCCAACGTTCAGAACGCTCCTAAAATCTGACGATCCTCCCTCATTCAAAGATGTTTTCTGTACTTGCGACTAGATAAATCTTATTACCAGTCCTAAGAGTCCCCTAAACGCTTTTGCAGGCAGTTCTGCATGAATACTTGAAAGTCTCAATAGGTTGGACCTTTTTACTCCCGAAATCTGGGCACTGTTTCCACTTATAAAGACTTACAGGACCCCATGAGAGTACTTTTAAGGCCCTTTAAGATCCCGTCTTTGAACACGTTGCTCCATCGTCTGGATATACGTGTTGGAAAGTTCTCCGCTGGAAGGGTATTGTGAGGCGATGGGCTAGGTGACTGCCGAAGCATCAAGAACGGCATTTCGAGTTCAAAGCTGAAGACTCCAGGCAGTAGGCTTTAAGAGTATAGCCCGTCCCTGACGGGCTTAAAACGGCACCCCTTTACTTTCAAACACACCGCGACGGGCCATTTTACCTGTCCTACCCGTCCCGGTCAGGTCTAGGACGTGAAAGGCTTCCAGGGCTCCAGGCGCTGTTCTATATTTAAATCAAAACTCTCTGGAAGGCGACTTCGGGGACCCCTCAGTGTGCCCTCCCGGAGACGGGTGCCCAGGGCCCCTCTCCTCCCCGCCCCGGACGAGAGTGCCTCAAGGGCCCCCGCAGGGTCTCCGTGCCGGCCGTCTCCAGCCCCCGCGACCCGCGCAGTCCCCGCGGACCCCGACGCCTCGCGGCACACGCGACCGCGCGGGGTTGGCCAGGGCGAGGCGCAGCCCCCAGGGACGAGGGTCTGCGGCGGCAGCCCCCTCCCGCGGCCCCGGGGCTCTCCATCTCCGAGTCCCGGCGGCGCGGCCTCGGGGCCCTCGGCGCCCCAGCCCGGCCCTTCCCGTCCGGCCCCGGAGCCCAGGCCGCCCCTCGCCTGCGGTCCCTCCGCGCGACCGGACCCTTGGCAACTTACTGGGGCGGTGCTAGGGTCGCGCCGAGGGGGCGGTGGTGGGCGAGCGGCTCCGGGAGGCTGAAGGAGCGGCCGCCGCCTCGCTGGTCCGCGCGGAGAGGAGCGCCCCGGGCCGCTGCGCTGCAGAAGGCGGGCTGGGCACGTGGGCGCCCCTCTGTGTAGCCGTGCGGGGGGCGGGGCGCGGGGCAGGGCGGGGCCGCCTCCTCCCTCCCCCGCGCCGGCCGCCCCCCGTCCCGGCCGCGCGGGCCAATCCCCGGGGTAGGCGGCGTCCGGCCGCAGCGCCGCGGGGGCGCTCTGCAGCCCCGAGCGCGGGCACCGCGGCCGTGCGCTCCCTCGGGCTCCGCCCGCTGGGCGCGGGGCGTGCGGCCGGCTCCAGGGGCGTCGGGTCTGGGAAGCAAGGTTTGGCTCCAGGGAAGAGTGAATTCCTGCCTCCCTCGGGGGACCCAACCTCCGGGGCGTTGCCAAAGCTCTAAGGGGAATTCTTCCAAGTGGGGTTTTTGTCCCCCTGTTTACTTGTCCTGCAGAGAAGAATTTGTAAATAAGAGTAATCATAACATGCTAATGATAATGATAAATAGAAGCCCAGACGGGTATGCTTTGTCCAACAGTACTACTTCACTAGTAAAAAGCATGAAAGTTTCTAAAAATGTGCAGCTGCTATTCTGAAAATTCCAGTAATGTGAATAGGCTGTCATGACACTTTGAGGGTGGGCAATAAGAAAATGATACTTGCTTTTTCCAAAAAAGAGCAGAAGTTACACAGTCAAGGTTTCTCATACTGCGCTATTGTTTATTTTAGGAGTCTCTGATAAGATTGAAGTCACAATGTGAAACTGTTGATTTGAACCCAAAAGGGGACAAAACATGGGCCTGAAGTCAGCAGTGAGTATATGTTATTATTTCTGTTTGATAGCAAGATCCACCGTATTTTGTTTGACGTGATGGTAAACATCCTTTTTATTCACCTAATAATACTATTAACTTTGGCGAAGTGCCAGGTTCATATTGATGCATTACACATATTTTTAATGTGATGTTCTAAATCATTCTTAACTTCTTTAAGACGGCAATGTGTTACCAACAGAATCTCATTAAAGATTTGGGACTTCACTCCAAAAAATGCTACATGCACAAAAGCTCAGTGACTATTTCCATTGTTGAGCAACTCAGGAAGCCAGGCAACAGAGCCCATTGAAGAGCTAGAAGGTCCAAAGTGAACCATGGCTGCAAGGATGTTTGTTTTCTGTTCTGTTAAATGTCCTAAGTAAGAGTTTTTATCAATATAAACTTAGTTTTACAGTATAAAACAGATTTCTCAGGCAAATAATCATTAGTGATATAGAAGGAAGTGATACGTGGTGAATTTGACACAAATTTACTCATCCCAGGAGGGTTGGGAGGCATTGCACCAAGGGGTGAAGAAGACTTAAGAGAGTGTGTCTAATTTCTAAGGGCAAGGGATCTGATATAAAATTTTCTGCCCCGTTTTCTTAAACACAATAAATAAGGGTTGCTATTTTAAATTTAAGACATTATTTTCCTACACATTTTTATCTAAACACCCTGAAGGGACAGTCTGTGATGAGGTTGCATGACAATGATTTGAGGTAAACTAATCTACCTGACATTTAAAAACTGCCAATTTAGTCAGAATACCAATCTTTGAGTTTATCTAGTAATCTGACTATCTGATTTTGGTGCTTCCTGAAACACGAACACATTGTGTGCATATGTATGAATAATAAGCTGTTTCATCTCTAAGCAAAAATGAGCAAGTCATTTCTAAGAAGCACAATGTTTGATATAGCTCTCTTGACGCACTAGAGTTCGACTTAGGTATTCCTTTTCCTGTCTGAAGTTATTGATTAACTATTTATCTCACATCTCATTTTTGGTTACTTCTCAACTTTTAAAATGTGTTCAGATGAAGAAAGAATAGAACACTCACAGATCTATTATTTTGAGTCTTTAAGATGGACTATGAGAGACAAGGGAAACAGAAGAGTTAGAAACAAAACATTTGAAATGGGTGAAGCTATTTTGACTTCATCTGCGTTTCCATTTGCACTACTCTGTTCCTGCTACCCAGAATGGAATTTGCGTCTTCTTCCCCCTTGAATACTGTTTTCACCCACCTCCTTCTACCTCGTCCTGTCTGGAGTCCACACTTTTCACTTTCATCCGTCTACCTTCCTCCTTAGGAATGAAACAGAAAATCCAGCTTAGTCATTTTCAGCAGCAGGAGTGATCTAGGTTGTTGTCTTCCAAAGATTTCAGAAACATTTGTGCATATCGGAACAGCTAAGTTTTATGAAATTGCAGGGGATTTCAAGGGACTTTTGTGGCTCAATAAGTTCCACACCCTTTACTCCTACACTCGCCAAATACAACCAAAGTAAATTTCATGTCCGTGAGTGAGAGACTTACTTGCAACTACCAAGACCTGAGTTGATTCTTCTAAGTTCTAATTTGACTCCATTATCTGGAAGCTAGTTGAACTAAGACAAAAAGCTAAGATCCCCATTTTTTTTTTTTTAAATCTTTGGCTACTGGACACTGTTATAATTGAATTGGCTTGAAAGACAAAAAGGATTGGATCTGAGTTTCGGGCCGCTAGTGTTTCCAGGACTTTCCGGGCTAGTGTTGTTCTCCATTCCCCTTTCAAAAACGTGTCAAAACTTAAAGGCAATTTTCCACTGGATACGTTCCATGTTTGCCCATCCCTGAAGATAAGCAATAAAATATTGAAAAAATGGTTGGAAAAAACCCACAGTAAATCCTGAAAAATTATCTTTTAAATTTGTATTTTTCTGCTTGTCTTTTAACTAAGACCAAATAATGGTTTCGCAACGGTTTTTCAGTCCTGTGCTACTCTCCCTACGAATTTCCCTGCATCCTGTCCCTTGGCTTGTTTCTGGGGTTTCTTTACATTGGCCATTAATCAAGAATCACCCAGAGCTCCACCCGCTCTGTGCTGGTCTCTGTTTCCTTCTGCCAGGATTCCTGCTGGGACTGTATCTGCTGGAAAAAGTCAGCTTTCTCAATCCAAACGTCTTCAGTCGGCCTATTGGTCTAAGGATTGAAAACCAGGAGTTTGGAAGAGAGCTCAGCTAATGTAAATCCTCTTTGTTCCTTCAGCCTTGAACAAGATTCTAACTGCTTCAGAGATGGCTTCCTAAGAACGTCCAATGGACTTTTCTCTATTCTTATTCTGTCTCAAATTCTCTCCTGCTTGCTGTCCCTGTTTTGAAATGGTCTCCTCCACCCTCTTGACTTCCGTGATCTCTTCATTTTTTTCCCACCATTCTTATGACTTTTTGTCCTGCTTGCTAATTATGGAACTCTTAAGACTAAATTTTTGAATCATTCTTGTCTCTATCTGCCTTCACAATCGTAAGATGCTAAGTCGCAACCAACTTAATGGCCTTGATCCGAAAAGCTACTTTACTAAGCCTCATCTTTCATCCTTGCTCCAAACTGTGTCTCTGGTGAGATGAATTTCCCAGCGCCTGAAATTATATGGTTGAAAACAAATCCCTCTCTTTCTTACACTCATCTCCCTCTCTGACTTCCATCTTACCATTCTCCTGGTACTCTGGGCTTAATACCTTGAGTTATTTACTTGTTTCTCTCCTTTATTTATTTTTGTTCTGTCATCCACAAAGTTCTGCTACTATTCCTCTGTTTGTTTATTCTTTATAACGGAAACACTCCTTTCTTTTGACTTCTATGAATTTGTATCCTTAATCTCTATCTTCATCATGTTAAGAAATACTATTGTAGTCTTTTTAAAAACTTTTTATTGATGATAAAAACAAACTAAACTCTTCTGTCATGGAAGTCTCCATCAACTGCTTCAATACATTTCCTCAAATTATCATTCAGACCTGTGCTGTCTGATATGGTAGCCATTGGCCACATGTAGCTCTTGAGCACTTGATTTGTGACTAGTCCAAATTGAGATGTGCTGAAGAGTGAACTACGTACTGAATTTCAAAGACTTAGGACAATCAAAATCATGTAAAACTGTCTCATTAAGAGTTTTTTCCCATTGATTACATATTGAAATAATGTTTGGGAGATCCTGGGCTAAGTAATGTATATTATTAGAATTATTTTTACCTGCTTCTTTTGATTTTTTTTTTTTTTGTCAACGTGACCGCTAGAAAATTTTAAATTACAAACGTGGCTCATCTTATGTTTCTATTGGACAGTGCTCTTTTAGATAATCGGCGAGCCAATTCTGGGCTGGACACTGTGAAACAGATCAGAGGCAATTTTTAATAAGGAAAGAAAAGTTCAGACAGCCCACCTTTCACAACCCAGCTGAAGAGATAAGACATTGATACAACCAGAAGGCAGACACCAAATGAGGCAAGAGGATTCCCCTTGTGGGAGCTTAGAGGAGAGAATTGGTCAGAAATACCTTTTCTGAAGAAGCAGAATTTCAAAAGATCCTTTCAGGGTAAATAGTATTTCTTTTCTGCAGCTGTACAAACAAGAGGAAGGCATTCGGAGATAGAGAAGGTAGAAAGCACCGAGTAAGCCTGGGGTAAAATTCATCGACCGATTTGTCTGGAATGAGCACTGTGCCCTGAAAGGGACTCAGGTCCACACAGTCTCCTGTGCCTCGATGCACTCAATCACCTCCAGAATGACTTCTGCCTGCTTTCCATCAACTTCTGTCCTACTGCTTCCTTCCAGACTGTACCATACTCCGGACTTGAAGCTAGAAACTAAAAGTATATGCACATTGCCAGCCAGATCTTTACCCTGCTTCTGACCAAGCTTCTGGAACGTGTGCTTCAAATTGCATGCTCCTGGACAATGGCACAGCATGGTGTTTTCACTGAGGAAACATTCTCCTCAACCAGGTAATCCTTTGAATGGAGAGTCCCACCCATGTAAAGAACAGAGCTCAGTGTTTATTTAAATTGCCACCTACCTAGGTTAACCAACCATTCTGATTTGCCTGGGATTTTTCCAGTTTCAGCACTAAAAGTCCTAGGCCTCAGGAAACCCTCCAGTTCCAGAGAAACTGAGATGGTCGGTCCACCTCACCTACTCTGCCATATTCCAGGCTCCGACTTTGTTTCTCATTTCTAGTCCCTGGCCTCCTGCTAATTTGCTTTCCCTGGCCACACCAGTGCTGACTTGACAACATTTTTTCTTAACCTCAGTTTTGTGATTTCTGTGGGTGAGAGAGAGGGTCACCATTCTTCCTATTAAATTCATTCATCTTCCATTTTAAAAACATGTCACTGCATAGTGTAAGGAGGAAAGGCGTTATATACTCAATCAAATCAGGGGAGATATTTCAGTTCCAAAAAGTGGGAACAGAAGTCCTACATGCAGCAAGACTCATCTCGTCATTGGAACCTAATTATCTATGTCAGTTCCATGTCCTCCTGGGACCACTTCCTGCACCTCTGAAGCCATGCTTCTCATGTAAGTCCTTTTCTTGTTCTCAAGGGCTATCAGCTAAGGGACAGCATCAGAATGAAGTGAAAAACCCCTAGATAAGAAATTCAGAAAAGCAGGTTCAGTTCTAAGTTGTGGCAGCAAAAGGGTTACGTGGTTCAGAAACTTCTAAGTCCAAAGGAATGAAGCCACGATGATGAAAAGGGTAGGCTGTGGGTTTGAACTTTTAAGATACTGAACTGACCACCCATGTCACAGATTCATGAAACTAGCTGTATTAGAAACAGCCACCCCAGGGGCGCCTGGGTGGCGCAGTCGGTTGGGCGTCCGACTTCAGCCAGGTCACGATCTCGTGGTCCGGGAGTTTGAGCCCCGAGTCAGGCTCTGGGCTGATGGCTCAGAGCCTGGAGCCTGTTTCCGATTCTGTGTCTCCCTCTCTCTCTGCCCCTCCCCCGTTCATGCTCTGTCTCTCTCTGTCCCAAAAATAAATAAACGTTGGGAAAAAAAAAAAAAAAAACAGCCACCCCAGGGGCGCCTGGGCAGCTCAGTCAGTTAAGTGTCCAGCTTCGGCTCAGGTCATGATCTCATGGTTTGTGAGTTCGAGTCCTGAGTCGGGCTCTGAGCTGACAGCTCAGAGCCTGGAGCCTACTTCAGATTCTGTGTCGTCTCCTCTCTCTCCCCCTCCCCTGCTCATGCTCTGTGTCTCTCTGTCTCTCAATAATAAATAAATGTTAAAAAAAAATTTAAAAATAAAATAAAATAAACACTAAAAAAAAAATTTAGAATCACCTACCTCAAAGTTCTAGCATCAGTCTGAAAAAATATCTAAATTCCAATTTCTACTTAGCAACAACTTCTTGCACAGGGCTGTGAATTCGAAGTTGCAAAACTTAAGTCTCAGAATATTCATGTGGAAAATGTTACTGTCTAGCACCTTCCAGGGCTTCTTGGTAGCCTTGTCAAAAAATTAAATTCTTTGAGGGGCGCCTGGGTAGCTCAGTCGGCGAAGGGTCCTACTCTTGATTTCAGCTCAGGTCAAGATCTCACAGTTTGTGAGATCCAGCCCCGAGTCTGCCTCCCTGCTGGCACGGAGCCTGCTTGGGATTCTCTCTCCCTCTGCTCTCTCTTTCTCTCTATTTCTCTCCATAAATAAATAAGCCTAAAAAAAAAAATTAATTCTTTGAGATCAAACAATGCAAAGTAAATGAGCCTCTGGTGGTGGAGGGAAGGATGGACAGTCGGCTCCCTGCGAAGCATGACTTTGATGTGTTTGACTGTCTGGCTTAGACTCGCAAGATCCACTCCTTAAAAAGCTCCATGAGTTGGTAATGTGTCCTGAGACCTCAGGGGCTACGTGCCTCAGAGAGGATATTTCAAAAGATCCCACCCGTTTTGCTTTTATATTTGGATTGGCATGAATTGATGCCTCTTGGCTCATTAGTCTTTTTTCCCCCTTTTGTGTCCCAGACAGGGAGGCAAAGTCTGCTTTAACGATGAGCAGTCTGGTCCACCACACTTCTTCATAACAAGTCAATGCTGGCTCACTCAGGGAGGGCCAGAACACCTGGAATTCTCCCTTAATTATACGGGAGAGTCGGAGCTGCTGACTCTCAGTGGCTTGTCCCCTAATCTCAACTATCAAATCAGACCACACTGTGCAGAGCAACCGTGCTTTTTTTTCCAGATGCTTAAGAGGAAACCTGACCTTTTGTGATTATGCATGGAACTGGAGGGAGAATTCCCTCTCTCTCTTTTTTTTTGGTTTATTTTGAGAGAGAGAGAGAGTGTGAGCATGCACGTGAGCAGGAGAGGGGCAGAGAGAGAGAGAGTGAGGGAGAGAGAGAATCCCAAGCACATTCCACACTGTCAGTGCAGAGGCCAATGCAGGGCTTGACCTCATGAACCGTGAGATCATGACCTGAGCCAAAATGAAGAGCCTGATGCTTAACTGACTGAGCCACCCAGGTGCCCCAAGAGAACTCTTATATAACCAGGCTAAGCCTGAGTAGGATTCTGGCCTAATCTGGAAAGCACTCCAGTTCTGCTTAGGTTAATTTTTATCCTTCCCCAAATTTAGTCCTGTGGCAAAAGATCATGAAATAAAAGGATACAATTGAGGGGCGCCTGGATGGCTCAGTTGGTTAAGCGTCCAACTTCGGCTCAGGTTGTGATCTCATGGTTTGTCGGTTCGAGCCCCGCGTCAGGCTCTGTGCTGACAACTCAGAGCCTGGAGCCTGCTTCAGATTCTGTGTCCCCCTCTCTTTCTGCCCCTCCCTGCTTGCACTCTCTCTCTCTCTCTCTCTCTCAAAAAATAAATAAACATTAAAATTTTTTAAAAAAAGGATACAATTGCATACAGAGGTACAGTGAAAAGTACAAATCAATCCTATTGGTTGCTGACTTAACTAAATGTATAATTTTGAACAAAAAGTTCTCAACTGCATTTTTTCAGTTTCTTTTTTCTGAGCAATGGGAATCATAATACTTTAACTCCTTGAAAAGATTGTGAGGAAATACACAGGCACGCAAAAACTGTGAACAAGTTAAGTCACTGAGGTTTTACTCTTGCATCATTTCATACCCCCATCAGTTTAAACTTCAGTTCCAGAAACGATTTAAAATTAAAAACCTACCAGGGCCACCTGGGTGGCTCAGTTGGCTAAGCATCCCGCTTCGGCTCAGGTCATGATCTCAGGGTTCATGGGTTCCAACACCACATCAGGCTCTGTGCTGACAGCTCGGAGCCTGGAGCCTGTTTCGGATTCTGTGTCTCCCCCGCTCTCTGCCCCTCCCCCGCTTATGCTCTGCCTCTCTCTCTCTCTCTCTCTCTCTCTCTCTCTCTCTCTCAAAAAACTAAACATTTCAAAAAATCTACCTCATAATTCTTAGGTTATACATGTAAAGCATGTAATGTAGCATTATCTTTAACATTACATGGAGACAAATAAAATAGGGTTTTAGAAACTGACCTTTTAAACCAAATTAATCTGTCCAAATAAGCCCTTCAGCAATGGTTCCATCTTTGGCAACATTTTCCATTGTCAGCAGCAGTGGCTGCACAGAGTGACCCGTGACTCCATGGACTGGCCAAAAGGACTTCCGCATGATGGTCATGCTTCACCCCCTTCTTCTTTTTTTAAATTGAAATATAACTGACAGACGACATTGTATTAGTTTCATGTGTATGACATAGCGATTCAACATTTGTCTCCACTGCAAAATGCTCACCACGATAAGTCTAGTTACCATCTGCCACCATACAAAGTTACAAAATTCTTTTTCTTGCGAAGGGCAGTCTTGAGATTGACCTTCTCGGCGTCTTTCAAGTTTACAATACAGTATTATTACTGACTCTTTGCACCGTCTGTGTGTTACATCTCCATGACTGATGTATTTTATAAGTGGACATTTGTACCTCTTGATCCCCGCTGCTTCCCCTTCTCCTGGCCCTGTGTAGACTTCTTACTAGTCTTCTCACAATGTGGAGCACCTTAGTGAAAAAGTAGCTAGCAGAAGAAAAATAGGAGAGGAGAAAAAAATCTTGAAATGACAACATTTTAATTTTAAGCTCTCAGGTATATCAGAGCCTCTGCTGGTATGTAATAATTTCTGAAAGGATACAAAGAGATGTCTGTATTTTGTTAATGTGTGCATGTAAGTATGGCCCTCGAAAAAATCTACGGGGCCCCCAGTTCTATGGCAGGAGCTGCCATCTCAGCCTTCCAGGGAGGCCAGGCAGCTAACACCAAAATGTGAATCCAGACAGGCATCGGACCATAATGAGGTTGGGGAGGAAGACAAGGGAACTAATAAAGCATTCCAATACAAAAATTTAAGAACACTGAGCCAGATAGCAAGACACAAATATAGCCTGAATCATACCTCAGGGCTGCAAATTTTCAACGTCTGCTCTAAGGTTTACTTATATAATCAAGAAGACAATTAAAATTGTTTACCACAATTATTTTTTAAACCCCATTCGCTACAGGCTTAGTAGATATTTAGTATTCTGTAATATTATAATACGGTTTTCAATTGAAGGTACTGTTTTAGTTGTTGATTTTTAGATGAATACAAGGTTTAGTATAAATTTCTTTCAGAAAGTTACATAACATTTCCCATGAGAAACTCCACTTGTTCATGTGGGAAACTTACAACAGAGTTTTTTAGCAGTAAGATTGTGCATGATCATCAGAATAGCAAAGTGATCTTTTTTAACTGAGTGCATATTCTAATCCGCCTCTATGAATTATGTGAATAAAATCTTTGAAGTATTGTTGAGGAGGTCATCTTGGCTAAATTGAACTTGACAGAGCCCCTTTATCTAGTTCCAATGTGATTATACTTTGAGGCACATATAGAATCATAGAGAATACTGGTTTAAAATATGATTCAGTGAGTACATTCCGGCATTAGATAAAGCACCTCAGGACAATGAAAAGAGCACTGAATAAAAGGAAATTTGACAATAATTTAACATTAACTTTGCGGGGCGGGGGTGTTCAACTTGACAGACTGTTTCACATCATTTTACATTTAAGTAGTTTGGCAGTAATATCTAAAAGAGGAAGCATTCCTGTTACAACTACATGTTGTATAGTTGTAAACCCACCCAACGTGTTATATGTTGTAGACTCACAAGGCGCCATTCACGTGGACAGCAATGTAAAAGCCATCCTTCTATTTGGAGTACAATTTTCTCAGCCATAGACGCCTCATTGATGGATGGTTCAGGAGTTAAGTAAGCTCTTCTGCATAGGTACAGCAGAACAGAAATCTGTCCATTTAAGTACCCAAATTTAAAGTGCCCATGTGTGCGTGTATGTACATATAAATATATCTTTAATGGAGTTTTTAAATTAGTGTGAAATTCCCTGGAACCTTAAAGAGACTATGCAGAAGGAATTGTCTTATACCTTTGGGTCAGGCTTAGGAGCATATCAATAATTAGAGTACTGTTTTATCATATATATTATCCCACTGGTTATTGAAGTGTGCATGGTTGACGACATCTTCAACAGTGTTTTAAAGAATGTTGTTGACATGTCTTTAGAGAAAAGACAATTTTCCAGGATCCTACCTTGGAATTTCTCAGAAACAAACACTTGAGACAAGGATTTGACTGCAAGAAATTTATTTGGGAAGAATAAGGGAATGGGGAATTAAGACAGGAAGGAAAGGGAACAAATAAAAGGTGTGATATCAAGAGGAGTGCACCACAGGTGGAGGGGCCCCTCAGTGGCTCCATTGATTAAGTGTCTGACTCTTGATTTCAGCTGTAGGTGATGATCTCAAGGTTCGTGGGACAGAGCCTCAAATCAGGCTCTGCACTGACAGCTCTGCTTGAGAGTCTCTCTCTCTCTCTCTCTCTCTCTCTCTCTCTCTCTCTCTCTGCCTGTCCCCTGGCTTATGTGCATGCACTCTCTCCCTCTCCCTCAAAATTAATAAATAATTTAAAAAAATTACATCACATAGAGGGACACAGCACTATTGGAGAGCCCACAGACTCCAGTTGAGAAACTGTCGTGCTGAACTGGCAGAGTTTTGTATCCATTTTAAGAATGTACGAACTCGTACTGGCCAATGTGGGAATTTGGGTTACAGAATAGAACGTGAATGACGTAAACCTTGACAATACAAAAATATAATGAATCCAACCTAGTATGTGGGGCTGGAAACATGCAAATGTCTAACTGTAAGTACTGAGGTCATCATCTTTCAAAACATCCCAAAGTTATCTGTAGGTACCTAAAGGAATTCTGTATTAATAAATAAGTAATAATAGGGGGCGCCTGGGTGGCGCGGTCGGTTAAGCGTCCGACTTCAGCCAGGTCACGATCTCGCCGTCCGTGAGTTCGAGCCCCGCGTCGGGCTCTGGGCTGATGGCTCAGAGCCTGGAGCCTGTTTCCAATTCTGTGTCTCCCTCTCTCTCTGCCCCTCGCCCGTTCATGCTCTGTCTCTCTCTGTCCCAAAAATAAATAAACGTTGAAAAAATAAATAAATAAATAAATAAATAAATAAATAAATAAATAAGTAATAATAAATGGGTAATAAATAAGGTATCTAAAGGTAGCGATAAGATCATAATAATATTGTGATATTGAATATTCCAACTTCTTAAATATTTTTATTTTTTCTTGATTTTGGAGACATTTTTAAGAAACATATTTTTAATAAAGAAAGACTGATCTCAGATTTATCAGTTCTATCAATTTTTCATTATGAACTTTTTCTTTGGTTGAATTACAGTTATACTGAATACCGTTAATTAAAAAATAACGTGGGGGTGCCTGGGTAGCTTAGTTGGTTAAGCGTCTGACTCTTGATTTTGGCTCAGGTTGTGATCTCAAGGTGGTGAGATCAAGCCCTGGGTTGGGCTTCCCGGCTGGGCATGGAGCCTGCTTGAGATTCCTCTCCCTCTCCCTCAACCCCTCCCATGTGTGAGTGTGCGCATTCTCTCTCAAAAAATAAGCAAATAAAAACATTACTGACTTAAAAAAATTACATGTACACAATGATCCTAGTGTTTTTTTGTTTACTTGTTTTGATTTTTTTCCTCTTTCCCTTCCTTTTTTCTTTCAGCAGAGAGAGATGGCTGGAAGTTACTTACTTTTGACTATTTAATTTTGGCTATTTTATTTCTGGGTGATAGGAATTTGGGGATTTTAATTTTCTTTAGATTTTACTTGAATTTTTATAATTAACACATTTTTACATGATAAAATCAGGAAAAGTATTGGGGAAAATAATGTAATTAAGCTTAATTGCCATTATTTGTCTTTAATTATGTCATAGCTTCTGTACTGATCTAAGATCAAGACATATTTTTAATCCAATCCTGATTTTTTAAAAAAAAATTTTAACTTTTATTTATTTTTGAGAGACAGAGAGAGGCAGAGCATGATCGAGGGAGGAGCAGAGAGAGAGGGAGACACAGAATCCGAAGCAGGCTCCAGGCTCTGAGCTGTCGGCACAGAGCCCTACGCAGGGCTCAAACCCACGAACTGTGAGATCATGACCTGAGCTGAAGCTGGACGCTTAACCGACTGAGCCACCCAGGTGCCCCAATCGTGATTATTGAACCAACCTAATTTCTAGAGGCCAAGTGGTCCAGGCACAGTTTTATATTCATTTTTTAATAGTTCCTTTTTAGCTTTTGGGTTTTAATTAACCGAGATGAATCTCTTCAGCCCAAAGAAATGGAAAAGACTTCTTATTCTTTAGCTAGTTCTGGTTGAAATCTGTCACTCCTCTGTGGCTGAACTCATTGTTTCAGCCCCTGAAATCTATTGATATGATTAGAGCTTATCAAATTAACAAACCAGAGCCAACGTGACCCTGTGACAGAGTGATCCTCCAGAAGCCGCAAGAAACAGAGTGGTTAACCCCCCTTGTAGTTCTTGAAATGGAACTGGACAAAAATCAAAACCATATAAAGGAAAAAGGCAGTTTTAGGGTAAATATGAGCTCAAATGTCAGACATTAAAGTTCTATATCCCATGAAATGTAATATCCTAAATTACATTCCTTGCTAATAAATAGGCAGCAAAAAGCAAGAATCTAGAACGTCCACACAACTAAAATACCATTTTACTCGAAATATAATACCTGCCTCAGCTACAACTGCAAGTTCCCCCCAGTTCAGGTGAGGTTAAATTCAGAATTCACACATCATGAGCGTACAAGGACTCATGTCTATTAAAAACAGCCATATGCCTGGAATTCTGCTGCCGCTGTGGCAGGGTAACAGATAGTAAGTGGGATTTTTCTTGTTGTCTCAGAATTGCTGTTAAAGCCAAGCCCGCGGCAAACGGGCTGAGTATCCTACATTCTAAGTTCAGAGACACCAGCAGTTGAGGCCTGGGTGAGAGATGTGGGCTTTGGCAGGATGTGACATTCATGGAAACGAGTGATTCCCAACCTTCTCTAGAGCCAAGGATGGGGATGACCCAGGAAAATCATTTCTAAAGATGGGAAGGAGAGATTAGCATGGAAGCTCGCTATTTAACATATATTGGGTCAACAAACTGGGTGACCTGATTGGCTGCTGGCGTAAGAGAATAAAGAGGTAATGTTGGTGTGGGGCTGAGACGCTCAGGGAGCTAAAATCCCACCAGAAACCATACTGAGTTCTTGGTTTAAGAAGGGACAGAGCTTGACCTTCATGTGCCCACTGACCAGAGAACAGCGTTGCAGGGTAGATTGTTGGCATTGCCAGGACCGTGGCAGTGTTGGGGACAAGGAGGTGGACACATTAGAGCAACTTGATACGAGGTTACCAGGTGGCTGGAAGTTATGACCAGCTCTTGAAAGGGGCTACCAATGACTAAGGAAGTTTCTCCAAAGTGATCTGTCTTCAACTATTCCCACCAAGACAGTGAACTAGAGTGGCAGTTGAGATGGTCTACAGAAAGGGACCATATCCCTACAGATTATAGTAATTAAATGTCTGTCTGTCTCTGATTCTCCAAAGTCAGGAGTCCATCTCGTGCCTCCCTCTGTTCCTTAGACTGGCTCCTCTGTTGGGGTGAAGAGAGGTGGCTAGCTTTGAAATAGATAGGAGATTAAAGTTTTGAAATGAACTGGATGGGACTTTTGGCTGAGATGCTCAAAATTGTTGGTCATTATGGAAGTGCAAATTAAAACCAGAATGAGATACCAATACATTCCTATCGGAATGACTAAAATGAAAAATATTGACAATTTCACATATTGGAGGACTTGGAGGCACTGGAACTCTCCACCCTTTTGATAGGATTATACAAATATGTTGGAAAACAATTTGGCAGTTTTTAAAAAATACATTGAGCAAATACCTATAATATGACCCAGCCTTTCCTCAATTAGGTATTTATCTAAAATTTTAAAAGCAAAGGTACAATGAAAAATTAATAAAATAAAATAAAATAAAATAAAATAAAATAAAATAAAATTAAATTAAATTAAATTAAACTGAATTTAAAAAGGGGCGCCTGGGTGGCTCATTCAACTGAGCGTCTGACTCTTGATTTCAGCACAGGTCATGATTCCAGTGTCGTGGGGTCAGCTTTGAATTGGGCTCTGTGCTGAGGGTGAAGCCTGCTTAAGATGCTCTTAAGGGGTAGGAGTGAGAGTTTCCGAGGGGCAAGAGGGAACTTTGCAGAGTGATGGTTGTATTCACTACCTTGACCTTGGGGACAGTCTCACAGATGCTTATATGTGTCAGAACGTGTTGAATTATACCCCTGAAACATGTGCAACCCATTCTATGCCAATAACACCTCAATAAAGCAGAAAAAAATAAAGAACTGTATGTAGCTATAGGAGCTAAAATGAGACTTATCTAATAATCAAAGGTATTGGAAAGTTATGGAATTGGCCTGAGAGAGAATTGAGTCCCTCCTCAGACAGAAATGGTTAACAACCACAGTTGTTAACAAACTGTAGGTTAACAAACACAGTTGGGGGGACTGCTATTCTTTATAGTCTAGTGAGCTCAAATTTTGCAATACACAATGGTTACAAAGCTAGCCATTCATTTGCAGTCACCAAATGCTACAGCCAACCCAAAAGCCCCACTACCCTATGGTATCTTGATAACCCTACGTTAGTTCTGCTAGTGCATTTTCAAGGTCTCTTGGCCAATGTGTCATGTGCTCAGGCTCAGGAATTAATCTCATTTATTTTCCCTCAGGGTTCTGAGACACTCAAGAAATAGACACCAATAGAAATTGGGGTCAAAATATTGTCTTTGACTCATTATAACTGAATTGGTGAATTAACTTGGACCTAAGGTTCTACACCTCCACTTTTGATTTGAATTTATTTTACCAGAACCTGGACAGCTTAATTTCCTCCTCATTTTTTTCAGTACTGCTCCCCACCACCAAGGCTGAGACAACTGTAGTAGATTCACATAAAGAAACAGGTGCAGAGAAAGAGAGAAAGATTCTGTCTGTTCAGGTACTATAATGGCACTGGGATGAGCTACTTGAGAAAATGTTTGGAATTATAGAATGAGTTAAATGTCATTATAAGCATCAAGCTGGCTGCTGTCCCCTGTAAATAAATAAGTGGATTGGCATTCAGATGCCATGTTTTTTGTTTTGTTTTGTTTTTTTAATTTGCTTCACACATCGCCTAACATCAGCACTAATCTCAGTACATGTTTTTTTAGCTGATATCTAGTTTATTAAATATCCTGTAATTGAAATCTATCTCCTTTGCGGTGCCTGAATGGCTCAGTTAGTTAAGAACCCAACTCTTGACTTCGGCTCAGGTCATGATCCCACAGTTAGTGAATTTGAGCCTCGCATCGGGCTCTGTGCTGACAGTATGGAGCCTGCTTGGAATTCTCTCTGCCCCCACCTCTCTCTGCCCCTCCTCTGCTCTCTCTCTCTCTCTCTCTCTCTCTCTCAAAATAAACATTTAAAAAATAAAATGAAATCTGTCTTCCCCCATAACAAAGTTGTCTAATACATTTCTTTCACATATATTTCAAGAACTTCACCATAATTATTGAAGTATAAAGCAAAATATGACAGATAGGAAGACATGCACAAGATTTGCTCTTTCATTAAAACACACTGATGCAAAAGTGTTGTGTCCCTGGCCCATTTAATTTAGGGAGATTCAACCTTATTACAGACAGAAAGTGAGAGAGAGGGGAACAATTCAATTAGCAATTCCACCAAGTATGACTCTGTGGTTTAAAGGTACATATATTTTGTATACTATGGTCTCTAAATGCAATCTGTCCAACTCATGCAGTGCCAACCAAAAAGGAGTAATCTGTCCCAGTGTTGGAGGAAAAACTGGTCTTGTAATGAGTAAGAGATTATTTGTCTCTCGTGTGGTGACCGATGACATCCCAACATCACCATCGCAAGAGATTTTCAAGGGGAATGCTATTGCTTTGTCTTTTGTGCTACTTATTAACCCGAACCCCTAGATAAGACAGTGTCTTTGTAATATTTGCCATTCACCAGTGGTATTTAGTAAAGAGATTTGGGGAGGAGATAATTCTATTTTCTCTCAGCATAATATTTGCCTTCAACTTCGTAGCTGGTTTGCCAAGCTTTATTGACTCATATGTGAGGCTTACCTATTTTTTGTCTCTTCTACAAAGTACAATTTCGAATATCTTTGTATTTTGTTCTCTTCTCCATCTTTAGCAACAAAACTAATCAATTTTATACTAGAAGGTATTATTTTGTACTCGTTCTGGAAATAGGTTCACCAGAGGGGTCATTGAACTTTTTGTTTTAAGGATATGAGAACTTCCATGGATTTTTGCCATTCTGACAAAGTTTCATAACAAACAGTGACCTGGGGACTATGGGTGGCAGGGTTGAACAGTGTAATAAGAAAGTTTTCAGATATCCCCAGGATCCTTCTCCTTTTTTTTTTTTTTTGTAAGATTCTTCTTATTTACGTCTCTACAAAATCATCTTTCAGATTCATTTGTCCGAACTCATGCAATGAATATTCTATATTCATGCTGATGTGTTGTGTTCTCTATTTGCAGCTATGACTTTACTTGGAATTAGATGTTTAAAATATTATTTATTTATTTTTGAATGTTTATTTATTTTTGAGAGAGAGAGAGAGAGATTAAGAGAGAGCATAAGCAAGGGAGGGGCAGAGAGACAGGGAGACACAGAATCCGAAGCAGGCTGCAGGCTCTGAGCCATCAGCACAGAGCCTGATGCAGGGCTTGAACCCCTGAACCATGAGATCATGACCTAAGTTGGATGCTTAACCGACTGAGCCACCCAGGTGCCCCCAAATATTTATTTTTAATAATTACTCTTGGGCTGTCAATCTATTTTTGATTGATTAGACTAATAACAACATAACTTTAGATTAACTAACGTAAAGAATTTATACCTTTACACTTGTACTTCTCCTCACACTTGAGGTTATTTTTGTCACAATTTGCATGCTTTTTTTATTGTGTAACTACTAACAGAATATTGTAGTACCATTGTTTTTCTACATTCTTTTTTTTCTTTTTAGTTTTAAACTAGAGTTGTAAGTGAATTATGTACACTGTTACCTTATTGCAGAATCTAACTATGATTATCCATTTACCATTACCAGTGAGATTTACACTACCTTACTGTGTTTTTATTATGTTAATTAGCATTATTTTACTTCCACTCAAAGAACTCCCTTTAGCATTTCTTGTAAGGCAGTTCTGGTGGTAATGAACTACCTCAGCTTTTGTTTGCTCGGGAAAGTCGGTATCCCTCCTTCATTTCTGAAGGACAGCTTTTCTGGGTATCGGATTTGGTTGATTGTTATTTTCCTTCAATATTTTGAATATAATGTTCCATTTTATCCTGGCCTGAAAAGTTTCTGTTGAGAAATCTGCCAGTTGTCTTATGGAGTTCCTTTGCATATAACTTCTCTCTTTTATCTGCTGCTCTTACAATTCTTTCTTTGTCTTTGACTTTTGACAATTTAAGTATAATGTGTCTCAGTGTAGCTCCATCTGGGTTCAACCTATTTGAAATCCTCTGGGCCTCACGGATCTGGATGTATACTTCTCCCCCCAGGTTTTGGAAGCTGTCAACCATTATTGCTTTAAATACACTTCCCACCCCCTTCTCTTCTGGAATTCCCGTAATATGAATACTGTTTCTTTTCATTGTGTCCTATAATCCCCACAGGCCTTCTTCATTCTTCATTATTTTTTCTTTTTGCTCCTCTGACTGGATTACCCTTGCGTCCTCAACTCCAAGTTGCTG
Organism: Felis catus; assembly: GCF_018350175.1. Lineage (NCBI taxonomy): Eukaryota > Metazoa > Chordata > Mammalia > Carnivora > Felidae > Felis > Felis catus. Next base: position 21,092,394 of record NC_058371.1, read on the forward strand.
GTTCTTTCTTCTGCATGATTGAGTCTACTTTTGAAATGCTGTACTGAATTCTTCAGTTATTTCCCAACACCAGGAATTCTGTTTTTCTTTCTTTCTTTTTTTATGGTTGCTATTTCCTTGTCAAACTTCTTTTGTTCATACTTTGTTTTCTTAATTTTGTTTAGTTATCTGTCCGTGTTTTCTTGTAGTTCACAAAACTTCTTTGAGAGCATTATTCTGAATTCTTTGTCTGATAGTTCATAAATTCCCACTTTTTAGGGTCAGTAATTGGAACTTCATTATTTCATTTGGTGGGTACATATTTATCTGATTCGTGTGTGTGTGTGTGTGTGTGTGTGTGTGTGTGTGTGTGTGTGTTCCTTAATTCCTTCCATTGATATCTACACATTTGGGTAATGGGACTCCTCTTCCATACTTCACAGGTTTGCTTTAACAGAGACCGTTCTTCACCAGTCCGCTTAGTTTGGATTTCTGGGTGTGTCTACTGGTAATGTCCTTGGTCAGATAGAACTACTATTGTGGTCTGTTTTTGTGTAAGGCAATTGTTTGAGCTCTGAGGACAGGAATGAGTGGGGGTGGGGGGGATGCCACTGGCTAAGAATACTTGCCTAGGACTGCTAGCTTGATTCCTTACCCAAGTGAGCTGAAAGATGGGCTCCATGGTTGGTTGGATTCTCTGGTTAGGCTTATTAGATGGTTCAGGACTAGATGAGACTATACATTAGCTTCCTTGCCTGGGCAGGGCAACAGGACAGGACTCAGGGCCTGTACAACTCATTGTTTGGGGACCTGAATCAGACCAGAGCATGCACTGAATTCCCTGGTCATGTGAGGCCACTGGTTTTGCTCTGCAGATGGGGGAAGCCATGCAATATACTCTCCATTCAAATGTTGCTGCACACAGGGCTGTTGAATTGGCTACACAGCTGCCCCTGTGCTCTGGTTATTTTCCCTTGTGGGAGAAGCTAAAGGCTATCTTCAGTAATTTGAGTGTCTATGGATTAGATTTCCTGCCCATACACAGTGGGGAGGCAGCTCTAAACCTAGTAAAGCTCTTTGTTGTCTTTTCTCAAGCCAACCTGAACCCCAAGTTCCCTGGCCAAACAAGGTCACTGACTTTGCTCTGTAAACTATCAGCTCTGCCTGCTTTTCTCGAGCCTTGAACGCTGCTGAGCTGCACAGCTTCTAAGAGTTGTCACCAACCCTTCTGGTCAGAAAGGGCCAAAAGACACTCTCCACAGTGGGTGGGGCTGTGACTTCACTTCTTGCCTGGGCATGGGAAAACCTGGCTGTAAGGACAGCAGAATTCCTTGTTTGAAAATTTGAACTAGGTAGATATGCGCTTTGCCAAGTTCCCTGGTCAGATTGAACCTCTGACTCAGTTGTGCAGAGGAACAAAGCTGCTGGTTGGGATCATTACCTGAGCACTGCAGGTATGAACTCCATCTGCCAAGATCCTTGTGCTGGTTGTTACAGACCCTCCCTCCTTCTTCTTCACAGTCAGATTTTCAGTGGTTGAAATCCCAGGTTTCTCTGCAATCCCCATGGTGTGAGATCAGAGTAGGGACTCCCACAAAGTGACCCACAATACTGGAGAGGGCTGGTGGTAGCCCTTGGGTGTTCTTTTCCTACTGTGGAAACCAGAGGCTCAGGAGAGACCTTTCCATGAGACTGGCCTGGGGAAAGGACAATGCTGGCACATTTAGCTGCTTCTCTTTATAATGCAGTCTGTCTTGGTCTCTGGGGTCCAGGAGATGTTTGGCCTCACCCCTATGTTCTAGGATTCAGTGGTGATCCATTCCTGAATAATTGTTGGTTGTTCTTGTGAGGGAGAGCAAAGTCGGGAATGACCTGTGTTGTCCTTGGTGTCTTCACTACCAAGACTGATTATAAAAAGAAATCCAATCATCAAAGAAAAGCCCCCCCCACACACATTTTTCTCTGGTGTCTACTCTCCAGTGAACTTCCCTGATAATAGAAAAGTGAAATGTGTAACATTTTCAATACTCTAACAAGTATGTGCCTATGGGAGCAGGGGAGTGGATATCACCAAGCTTGGATTAGGTAACTTCTTAAGATTATTCTTTATGCTTTGGTTCACTACTACCTCCAAGAAAATGAGGCAAGTTGCAACCCAAGGTGTCGTAGGGTAGTGGAGAACCTGGATTTGTATTCTTGCTGTTTGGTGTTCTTCCTGTCCATTGGTAAAGCACGCTGTTGTCATAGAACCTTTGAAAGCTAGAGCTATGGGGAGCGGGGGCAGCGGGAGGGGCTCTGGCTTAACCCTGTGCAGCTATCTCATTTGTCACAAAAGAAAATAGAAACATGGATAATTTAAATTTCCTTTCCCAAGGCTATAAGCCTAGTTAGTAGAGGAAGGTAGAGGGGGAAAACCCCCAAAGTGGATGTTATGGTTTTTCTGCTATCTTGTTGCTTCTCAAAGTATTGTTTTACTTCTCAAAGCAAGTTCCATGACATTGCCTCTATGTAAGGTAGGGAGTTTCTCTGGAATTTCTCCAGTCCACTGGATATCTTGACTCCAGGGAAGAATGTAAATGGCAGGGGAGATGCACCACCAACGCATCACCGCTCTTGTAATGAAGGTGGTAGGTGTCCTGTGGGTCAAGGTTGAAGCAGTTGGCAGGAGAGTGGTTCCTGCCTCCAACATGCTTCAGCACTAGACAAATATGGGATTTCAATACTTAGGACAACTTGTCCTTTAACCTTGTGATTTCAAACAGAGATGTGAGTGGAAATGTAGGTGGAGAGACAGTGAGACAATGACTAGGCATTTGTCAAAACCATTTGTCAACTAGTTGAAATGTGCCACAAGCCCGTACAAATACAAAAAGCAAAGTACCTGGGGTAAGTAATTATAAAAATACTAATTTTCGAACATTGCTTTATCCATCTCTAATGTATTGCTTGATTTTTCTCATCAAGAATTAAAGCTACATCTTTTTTAATGGCCAGGAGAGGTTAGGGTAGGTCTCTACAGTTAGGTGAGGTTAAAAAGAGAACATTATACAAAAGGCAAAGCTTTAAACACAACTTAGGGAAAAATAGAGTGAGGCTAAATCATTTTATTGTCCCGTCTGGCAGCCCTGTGATTAGTGATAGCAAGGGGTGTGTGGAGGGGGTGTGTGGAGGGGGTGTGTGGAGGGGTGTAGCTGGGGAGCTGCAATCACTGCTTTCTATCTGGTGTTGACGTAGGTGTCAAAAACCAGCTGACAAGCTTGATGTTGGGCAATTCTTGTGATAACTTAGTTCAAGCTTCTGGTCTTAGGCAAACACAGTGAAAAACAGACTGTAAATGTCCACCCACTGGAAGTTCCAGACACTAATCGGATTTTGCTGCATGTATGGTATACATTTCATCTCAGCTGATGGTCAGGCTGGGGCGGTGCAAGGCAACATGTGCCTTCTTATTCAGAGACCCGCCAGTGACAAAGTCCCTGCTTTGTACCACGCACTGTAGGGTTTTTTTTTTTTAATTTTTTTTTAACGTTTATTTATTTTTGAGACAAGAGAGAGACAGAGCATGAACAGGGGAGGGGCAGAGAGAGAGGGAAACACAGAATCTGAAACAGGCTCCAGGCTCTGAGCCATCAGCACAGAGCCCGACGCGGGGCTCGAACTCACGGACCATGAGATCATGACCTGAGCCGAAGTCGGACGCTTAACCGACCGAGCCACCCAGGCGCCCCCCATGCACTGTAGTTTAATGTGATTATGAAAACACAGGTTGGGCTAACATGAAACAATGATTTTAGGGAAATATATCACAGTGGTAACCTGATTTTGTGAGCGTAAAAGGGAATATTATGACACCTCTGCAGGGGTTTGAATATAAAAATGATGCCTAATCTGCTGTGACCGTAGAGTTCGCTATAAAAAAATCATTTCAAGAAAATGCCTTTACATTTCTCTGGAAAAAAGTAGACCTTTCTAAAAATGGCAGAGAATACATCCATAGACAATTTCTTTTCCTTTGGGGTGCACATAAACTTTTGCTTAATAAAAAAATAAAAGATAATCCCGTGTGATTCTGAAGTGTAATTGATAATATGTCTGGCACTTAAAAAAGTAAACTTTGTAATAAAGGAAGAAGGAGTTACTGGGGTTTTGAGTTTCTTTGTCAATAATCATGAAGTCTTATAATGCTTAGAAAATTCTTTAAGGCAATTGCATTGGTCACTATATGGTTCATAGAGAAATATGGGGCTTAAAAAAAAAAAAAAACACCGTACAAGCAGATAAAACTTACAGAGTCTACTTTCCAAGAGCTTTCAGTTGAAAATAATAATCAAATCAACATGTAGGGAAAAAAAATTCAAATATGAAACATTACAGCAAAATACAGATAATATAGCAAGATCCACATTCCTGAACCTCCTTCTTTCAAACACGATAGTTGACTTTATATAAATAATTTTTTTCCAGGGCACCTGGGTGGCTCCGTTGGTGACGTGTCCAGCTCTTGGTTCGGCTTAGGTCATGATCTCACAGTTGGTGAGTTCGAGCCCCGCATTAGGCTCTGTGCTGACAGCACAGAGCCTGCTTGGGATTATCATTCTTCCTCTCTCTCTGCCCCTCCACTGCTCTCTGTCAAAATAAATAAGTAAACTTACACAATTTTTAAAGAATAAATAAATAATTTTTCCCCTCATATCGGCTCATTAACTCCTAAAGGAAAGAAATACATTTAACTTCACATCCACTTAAATTAGTAAATTTGAACACAGGACTTTTTTTTTTCCTTTTTAGTTTCATGTTTTTAATAGAAATCCATAAGCAATACAATGGTGATCCATAAAGCCTAAAATTAAAAAAAAAAAAGAGCTATTCTCAGATGAGACATTAAAATAAGGAAAAGTAAAATTCAACCGTGTGCCAAGTTTTGACTAGAATCCATTAAAGGATACAAATGAAAAGGATTTCACTGAGTCTGCTTGAGGAAAACATTGTACCATGCTTTTCCCAGAGCATATGTTTTGACAACCACTGTTCTACTTGATTTTTAGGCTTATATGTATTTCAAAGCAAATGAAATCCGTATGTTTCTGATACACTGACACTCAACTCATCAAAATGTGCTTGTGTGAGCTTCTTGAAGTCTGAACAGCTTCTAAACCATGCTTATCCTTGTGAAATAAAACTCAAAGGCAAAATTGGATTGCATTTAACTGTATAATTATTTTTAAACCATCTCAGGAATTTTGCTGAACTCATGTGGCTTAATACACATTATTATGCTATCTTTTGGAAATAGGCAAGCGGTATAAAATGGTTAGCCAAATAAAGCCTCACTATCCCTTCTGCCCACTGCCTTTTTGCTTGCATTATTTTGAAAGGGAAACAGAAAGAATTTGGCCTGCAAAGAGAAATCTGTTCTCTCCTCAAGCAATGTAAAATATTCTATTGCTTTCCTCTCTAATTCTTCATGTAAGCAATAATGCTTGTCAGCTGAGGAGTCAGGTAATTCTCATTTCTAGTTCTTCACTGGACTTCCGTTCAGGGAATTTTGGTTAGAATCTGATTATGGTTTATAATAACTTAAAGTGTTAGTGCCACGAAGCCGGAAACCAGTGACTGTGTTCTTCAGCCTTGGTTCCTACATCCACACAAAAGACTATTAGTTGAAGGAATGAGTATGTCTGGTTTTGTCAAGGTGACTGGCATCCTGCTTTTGGTTCTTTGGTCTTGGATAGAGTACAAGTGGCCCTATATTTATTTATAGTAGGCACGCTTCAGAGATAATGTAAAGACACAACAGTAACTCTGATCCTGGGTTTTGCTGAAGATTTAAAACACTTCAACTACTCAGATCATTACATCATCAAAAATTCCCCAGGCAGCCTTTCAAAGCTGAAGTGATATGACCAAAATGAGATTAAGGAGAGTTACAAAAAAAAAAGGAAAAAAATCCATAGGATATCTTCACTCTGGCGTCAGTGACATTCCATGCTACCCCAAGAGAGAAGTTTTTCTCCCAAGACAGTGCTTGTAGGGCTGGGGGTTTCTCTGCCACGTCTTCACCCACCTGGGGGTGCCTGGGGTTCGGCCCTAGTTTGGTCCTTTTCCTCCATTAAACTTATTCCACAGATGGCCCCACCATTATCTTCCAGTGCCGTCTAAAGGCAATTTTGTCATTAAATTCTCTCCTCTCAGTAGGGCTTAAGGTGCCTGCGAGACGTAGACAAAAACAAAGTATTTACGGTCAGACAGATCTGGATTTCCAAAGAAACTGTAACCGTGGGGAAATAGTTCAACATCTTTGAACTTAAATTTGTTTATTTCAAATGCAATTATAATAGCCAGCTTGAGGACTCTAATGAAAATTATATAAGAAAATATGCACAGTGCCTAGCACATAATTGACTTTCAAAATATTAGGTTTTTTTCCCTGTCTATTCCAACACTCAAAAGAGCATCACAACCACCTATACCTGCATATTTATGATTTCAGGGCATTCTTGTCAGGTACCAACTACGAGCTGGGCAGTCTGTCGGGTCACTTGAACCCTGGAGTGCAGGTAAGGGATGTGACCGTGTTCTCTTGGGGTTTCCAACTGAGTGAGAGAGAAACATTAAAACCTCATACAAATGAATGTGTATTTACAAATTACACCACACTGTGAAGGAACAGTAGATACCTGTAAGCACTGTTACCAGACATATCTCCTGGTCAGCTGGCTTGTTTCCAGGAAAATATCAGGATTCATAACACCCAATGCATTTTCATGGTCCTAGCTGCAGCCACATGCGATGCTTTCAAGTCCTATTAGATTTTTATGAAGTAGGGAGGGGTAAATACTTGTGTTTATGGGGCACCTGGGTGTCTCAGTCGGTTGAGCGTCCGACTTCGGCTCAGGTCATGATCTTGCAGTTTGTGAGTTCGGGCCCCGTGTCAGGCTCTGTGCTGACAGCTCAGGGCCTGGAGCCTGCTTCGGGTTGTGTGTCTCCCTCTCTCTCTGCCCCTCCCCTGCTCATACTCTGCCACTCTCTGTCTCTCAAAAATAAATAAATGTTTAAAAAATTTTTTAAATCCTTGTGTTTATAAGACATGTATGAACACATACAAACAATATAAAGACTAACATCGTTTATTATAAACTGCCAAATTACTAATAGATTTGCGCCTAGAAGACTATATGATGGATACGCTTGTCCTAAGGATATCCTATATTGCCCAAAAAGGCAGTGTTCTTTTTTTTTTTAGTTTTATTGAGATATACTCTATATGTCAAAAATGCATGTATTTAATGTATATATGTTGATGAGTTTGGACATATGCACACACCTGTGATACCATCATCCCAATTAAAGTACTAATCATGGACATGATCACCAAAAGATTTCCTGTGCCCCTTTGCTTTTGTGTGTGTGTGATAAGGGCATTTAACATAAGATCTATCTTCTTAACAAATTTTTAAGTGCACAACACTGTACTGTTAACCGCAGGCACTATGTTGTATAGCAGATCTCTAGAATTTATTCATCTCTTTTAACTGTAACTTTATACACATCGAACAACTTCCCATCCTACCCCAACCCACCCCAATTGTCTGGCAACCACCATTCTATTCTTCTGTTCTCTGCTTCTATGAGTTTGACTCTTTGGATACCTCCTATAAGTGGCATTATACAGTATTGGTCCTCTTATGACTTATTTCTCTTAGCTTGATGTTCTCTATGTTGTTGAAAACGGTAGGATTTTTTTTAAGGCTGAATAATATTTTATTGTGTGTGTATACCACATCTTCTTTATCCATTGATCTGTCAATAGGCTTTCAGGTTGTTTTCATATTTTGTTAGTGTAAATAATGCTGCAATGAATATGGGGATGTAGACACCTCTTCAAGAGAGTTATTTCATCTCCTTTGGATGTGTATTCCGAAGTGGGGTTGCTGGATCGTACAGTATTTCGATCCATACAGAGGTTGGGGAACCTCTGTACTGTTTTCCATAATGGCTCCACCAATTTACTTCCTACTAACTGTGTACAATGGCCCTTTTCAATTTTGTTGACAGCAATTGAGAATTAATGCAATGAGTGATGAAGAGGGGCCCAGACCAGCTCACATGCCATAAATTACCCATAGCATAGCTAAATCATTATTGTTATTAGTGCTAAGTTGAGTTCTGGGTTGCGTGAAATAGAAAATAGAAAGCAGAGAATATCTTCCTCCTGATGTAAGGCTGATATACGCCAAATTTGAAAGTAGGAAAGTGTGATCTGTGCTCTTTCTTGTCCTTCCTACCTATTCCCACCAAACACCCAGAGCCATAATGTTATCCAGGAGCTATGCACTTGGGTCTGCTCAAAGTGATAAATGTATAACTTGGCAGGTGGCAGATTTTCTCTGTTTGTTTTGAGTATGAAAAGGTAACATTATATTTAAAAAACATTGAAAACGCAGAAGAGCAAAAACAATCCCAAGTTTTCATCATACCAACACACATATTCTTATTTATTTTTGTTCCCTCCTTTTTGCATAAATGTAATCCAAACTATTTGGCATCCTGATTTTGTCCTTTTTATTTTGCTACTTTGTGTTTTTAACCATCACATTGAATTACAGCTGTCGTATTGAAATACGACATACGATGCATGTCGTATGTCAGTAATCCTCCCACTGATACTTGAAAGTTATATTGCATCCAATTTTTTTTGTTACTACAAATAACACTATGAAACATTTCTTCCTGTTTCTACTTTTCTCTCATTAAGGATGCTCTCTCTAGAGGTCCCAAAACGGAGACTTCTAGGTAAAAGTTTGGAAAAAAATGTGTGCCAAGTGGTTTTTCCCCAAAGACTATCTCTTTGAAGTGCCCTTAGAAAGGTGTGAGAGCACCAGCTACATTTATTTCTTGCCCATCTCGTCTACCACCTTGTTTTTCGAAACCTTTTTATTTTGAAATATTTATAGCTTCACAGACATCTGTAAGGAAATGTGAGGAGAGGTCCTGTGCAACCTTCACCCTGCCTCTTCCAATGTAACGTCATGAATAAGTATAGCAAGTTTTTATAGAAGTATATATCCAAACCAGGAAATTGACATTGGTTCAATCACAGAGCATTGTGTGTGTGTGTGTGTGTGTGTGTGTGTGTGTGTGTGTGTGTATGTGTGTGTGTGTGTGTATGTGTGTGTGTGTGTGTGTGTTTAGCTTGGTGCAATTTTTAAACATTATTTTAGAGAGAGAGCATGCAGGAGGAGAGGAGGGGCAGAGGGAAAGGAGAGAATCCTAGGCAGGGTCCATACTCAGCGTGGAACGACCCCAACTCAGGGCTCAGTCCCACAACTCTGAGATCATGACCTGAGTTGAAATCAAGAGACAGACACCCAATGGTCTAAGCCACCCGGACGCCCCACTCTGTGCAATTTTATCACACATGTAGCTTCATGCAACCAGCATCACAATTATGATATGATACTGTCACAGCAAGACTCCTCCCTACCACCCTCTTATACCCACACCCACCTCTCCTCCCCACCCCTAACCTATGGTGACTACTTATCTGTTCTCCATCTGTATTGTTTCACAAATGTCACGTAAATGGAATCTTGTAATATGTATTCTTAAGAGGTTTTTTTCATTCTTCACAATTTCCTTGAAGTTCATCCAAGTTGCTGCATGTATCAATAGTTTGTACCTTTTATTGCTGAGTAGTATTCAATGGTATGCATATACTATTTGTTTGTTTAGTTATTTACTCAGTAAAGCACATTTGTTTAATGGCTAGCTTTTGACAATTATGAATAAAGCTACTTATGTACAAGTTCTTCAAGCAAATGTTTTCATTTCTTGGGAATAAATGCTAGCAAGTGCAATCGCTGGGTTGTAGGGTAATTGCATGATTAGTTTTATGAAACACTGCCAACTGTTTTCCAAAGTGGCTGTGGCATTTAACATTTCCATCAGCAATGAATGAGTGATGAGTTTCTCTGCATCCTTGCCAGCATTTCCTGCTATCATCAATTTTTTTTATGTTTGCCTTTCTGATAGTTACGTAGTGATATCTCATTATGGTTTTAATTTGCATTTCTCCACTGGGTAATGATATTGAACATCTTTTCATGTGCTTATTAGATGTCTATTCATGTCTTTTGCCCATTTTCTGACTGAATGTTTTTAATGTTCAGTTTTGAGAGCTTTTTATGTATTCTGTGTATAAGACTTTTGTTGGATGAGTGATTACCAAATATTTTCTCCAAGTTAGTAGCTTTTATTTTTCATCTTTTTAACAAGGTCTTTCATAGAGGCAATGTTTGTATTTTGATGAGGTCCAATTTATCAATTTCCCTTTAATGAATATGCATTTATCGTCAAGTCCAGAACTCTTTGTCTAGTCCTCATTCCCAAAGACTGTCTCCTTTTTTTTCTAGAAGTTTTATAGTTTTATATCTTATTTAACTCCATGATCCATATTGAATTAAATTTTTGCATAAGGTTTGAGGTTTAGATTATAGATTTTTGGGGGTTGTTTTGTTTTGCATGTTTTGTTTTAGATGCCCAACTGTTCTAGCACCATTTATCAAAAAGGCTATATCTTCTTCATTGAATTGCTTTTGCTCCTTTGTAAAAAATAAGTTGAATCCATATTTGTGTGGATCTATATCTGGGTCTCTATTTTGTTCCACTTATCTGTGTGTCTATCTCTCTGCCACTACCACAGTCTTGGTTTACTATAGTTCTGTAGTAAGCCTTAATCTTGAGAAGAGTGATTCTTCCCAATGTATTCTTTCTCAAAATTGTTTTGGCTATTCTAGGGTTTTTCTTTTTCTGTATAAATTTTAGAATAAGTTCGTCTATGTCAACAAGAAAACTTGCTGAGATTTTGATAAGAATTTTGCTAAACTTATAGATCTATGTGGAGACAACTGACATCTTTATTATGTGTAGTCCTCCAATCCATGAACCTGGTATGTCCTTCCAATTATTGAAATCTTCTTTGATTTCTTTAATCAGTGTTTTGTAATTTTCATTAACTAGATCTAGTACCTGCTTTGTTAGATTTATACATGAGTATTTCATTTTCCTTATAAATGGTATTGCATTTTTAAATTTGGTTTTCATGTGTTCATTGTCAGTATGTAGATTCAATTTCTGTGTGTTGATTTGCATCATATGACCTTACTGAGCTCACTTTTAAAACCTAGGAGATTTTTTTTGAAGATTACTTCATCTCACTGTCTGTAATAGAGACAGTTTTATTACTTCCTTTTTAAACTGCATGCCTTTTATTTCTCTTATTTGCCTTGTTATTATGGCTACAACTTCCAGTAAAACATTGAATAGCAATGGTAAGGGTGTGTTTCCTTGCCTTATTCCTGATGATCTTATAGGGAAAGCAATCATTGTTTCATCATTAAATCTGATGTTAGCTATAGGTTTTTTGCAGATGCTCTTTATGAGGTTGAGAAAATTTCCTTTGACTCTCATTATACTGAGGGTTTATTTTTTTTTATCATGCATCATTGCTGAATTTTATCAAATCTCATATCAATTGATATGATCATATGATTTTTCTTCTTTATCCTGTTGATATGGTTGGTGGGTTACATTGATTGATTTTTGAATATTGAACCATCTTTCTACACCTGCAATTAATTCTACTTAGTCATGGTGTATTATTCTTTTTATACATTACTGGATTACTAGACTATTCTTGGGGATTTTTGCATCTAAATTCACGAGAACTATTGGTCTGTAGTTTTTTCTGTGTGTTCTTGTTGTTTGGTTTTGGTATCAGGGTTATAATAGCTTTGTAAAATAAATTGGGAAGTATTCCCTTCTCTTTCTGAAAGACCTTGTATAAAACTGGCATTAATTATTTGAACGTTTGGTACAATTTTCCAGTGAAAACATGTGGGCCTAGATAGTTCTTTCTCAGAAGTTTTAAAATTACAAATTTAATTTCTTGAACACTTACAGAGTTATTTAGGTTATCTATTTCATCTTGTCTGAATTTCAGTAGTTTGTGAAGTGCAGGAAATAAGGGAAGGAGAAAGTATCAGGGTAAAAGCAATACTAATAAGCAAACTATATCTGGAAGCCAGCCCCAAACTAACTTCCCGACAGATACCTCTTGTTACTTTTCTCACGAACAGAGATTCCAAACTCACAGATTTTCCGAAGGATCCATTTTTGTTTTGTTTTTTTCCAAGATGGCACATGCCCAGAGTGGGTCACTGTGGCATAGCTGTCAGTCTGTATCTGTAGCTCAGAAGTCAGTACCTACTTTTACAGTTATAATGTGTGGTGATATAGGCTCACGACCAGTTTTAGAGCAGTGTCCACTCTGAGGTACGTGTGAACTTAGTCACGTACAGGGTGGTGACCAAAGACGCAAGCATCTGCCACACGATGAACTAAGGTGGAGCAACCCCAGATGCCTCTGAAACAAATACATGCCTTAAAAGCCAACACGGGGAAATATGCTCCTTAATTTCAATCTGAGAATATTGGTTACAAAAAGGAAAAGAAAGGCTGAAATGTGTTTCTCAGGGAGATTGGTCTCGACATTAATGAAACCGTTGTTGACTACCAGGAGCAGCAGGTCTACATTCACCTCCTCCTCTCCACCGTGGCCGAGCCTGGTGGCCAAGAGTTTCCTAGCACCACGCCCTTGGAACCCTGGCTGGAGGCTGTTCCAGTGTCTCTAGCCGGTACGGGATCCATATTCTATAAACAGAGTTCGGTCACCCAAACCTTTGGCTGTTTAACCAGATATTTGGCAAGGTTGCTGTTGGCTTGCTCACAAAGAATTCTGGTTTTGTCCAGAGCACACCTGTTGACTTAGAATGGTATTTTTGGGTTATCATGTTTTCATTTTTATCAGTTGTTAACAAATATTCACTGCATGGGTATACCCCCTGCAGAAATGGATCTGAACATCTACATCCACAAGGAATCAATTTTGTTAAGCCTGCTGGAAGAACACGAGACTTGAAGATGTCAACCAAATCTCCAGGCCTGGGTATGAGTGGTCATTAGATCCATCAAATAATCAAGGACCCCAGCTGGTCACAAATACCAGCCAGGGACATCCAAAAGTTATCCTGACACATATTAAAACTATACACCCATTGCTAATCCCATTCTTGGCCTGAATGCCTTTAAGAATAGAATCTAAATTTCACAGGTCACCATAATGGGGATTTTTTTGTTTCGTTTTGTTTTGTTTTCGAAGAATAAGACACTGACGAGTACTGTATCTTCAAACTACACAACTATGCATATTGTAGGATTCGATCCTATAACATTGCGCATTATAAGGATCCGGTCATCATATGAAAATTTTCAGCCTTCTAAAACATGTTATATTCACCTTTCTGCTGTTGTAGTTAAGATCATGAAGGAATAAAAATACTTAAATCAGAGATCCACTTCTAACATTTGAATCCAGACAGTCTTTTGTTCTTTCCTGGACAGATTATTTTGGCGTTGCTTTATAAAATGAAAGTGAAAACATATGTCCTTTAGCTTTATGAACACATGTCACTACCAAGGAAGCTAGCAACAACATCTTAAAGCATTTACAAGGTATAGGAGGGAGGACATGAAAAGTTGAATTTACTTCATGTATGATCTTGTAGGGTGTGACCACTGGAAAGAGGTATTGTGGACAGAAACCCCGTATTAGAGCGGCTCATGCTTACAACTGCAAGGCAAGTGTTCCTAATTTCTTCTCTGAAAACATGCAGCTTGTTTCGAGTTATCATTCTTCACTGCACTTCGAACTTCCTGACCGTTTTCCAAGTCTGCTCTTCTGTTCGTATTATTTTGTCTTTCTGTTCCATTCTGAGGGACAATATGATCTGGAGTGGAAAGATGCCTCCAATTTCCCGAGATGGGAGAACATCCCAAGGACAAAGGTTGTCCCAGTACCGTCCTGTAAGTCAGTGTTTCCTAAACTTCTCTGCGGATAAGAATGACCAAGGCACGTGTTTAAAACACTAATTCCCAATCTGTGCCTTTGAAGAGTCTAATTCAATAGGCTTAGAGTTGGACACAGGCATCTTTCATTTTAACAGGTTACTAGGATATGGTTGTCATCAGGACAGCTTGGGAAATGTTGAATTAAAGGAGGTTTTCTCACACTGTGATTCAAGAATGACCTTTAAAGGATCAGAGCGCCTGAAAGAGACTGTGAAGGTTGAATTGTGCCCAGCCAAGGAGTCTGGAGCCGGGGCTGACATTCCACCAGCACTCCTGGCTAGGATGTGCTCACTGGCAGGAGTGTGAGGGACCTAAGAAAGGAGAACTCTTTAACTTGGTCCACTCACAGGAAACACTTTTTTTCTAACCGATACCACGTTGCGCATGTGCTAGCAGCTGGCCCATATGAGAATGGCCTAGAATGCTGGTTACATATACAGATTTCTGGACTGTTGCCTCAAATCTATTGAAAGAGGATCTCTCGATTGGGTTGTATTTCAAACGAGCTCCACTGCTGTGACTCTAATACGTGTAAAATTGGGAGAACCACCAACAGCTTAGATCCCAACCCCTTCCATGGCAACCTCTCTGATAGATGAGGCTCTGTATTCTTTGGATCTCTCATCTTTGAGGACTAACATCAGAAGCTGCAGGTGACACTAGACAGAAATTAACAAGTCTTCTGGGACTCTAGTGCTCTCACAGCACAACTTGAAAAACCAGAGTTCATAGGTCCTCAGTTCCTTGAGCCCAAAGGCACTTCACCAGTTCCTAGTATCTTTGGATCCGGAGCCTAGTTACAATAAACACAGCACACCCAAATTGTGACTCTTACCGGATTTCAACCTACACCATCCTGACCTGCACTGCCGCATTAACCAGGTACCTATGTCTCCCTCATTTTCCTCTTAGTTTCCACACTTCTATTCCTCATGTTCCAGTGGGACTGCAACTCATTTCAAAGTTTGTCCCTATTCTCTATACATCTTGTAAGGTTCCAGAACCCGACCTCCTCTGATAGTTCATTTCATTCCTACCACATTGCCTCCCAATCACTGATTCTCTCTGAAGCCCTTTCTCCTCACCCCGCTCCCTTCTCACCACCCAACTGGCTGTGATCCACCCACAGGGCTCAGCCTCATGTAAACTTGGGACCGGGGATGCTGGCTCAGGACACACTGGGTTTCCTTCCTGCGGGACAGAACAAATGCTCCTTTGAATACAACCTATGCAGCAGTGCAGCTGCCTGGGTCCAGATGTCTGAGAGCAAATGCTAGTGAATTGGTTTTTATTTACCTTCTCATTTAGTTCTGTGATTTGGCTATTGTTGCGTTAATTTAGTCCAACACATTTCATAAGGCGGTCTCTGATGTAAGGCCTAGTGAAATGCGACACAGGAGAAGGAGCAAAATCGAGAATCACCACAAAACTTAGGCAACTCTCCCAGGACTTACTTTTAACTAGAAATTTGTACTTTTTGTTCACATTCACCCAATTCCCCTATCTCCTAACCCCCCACCTCTGCTAACCACAAATCTGATCTCTTTTTCTGCAAGTTTGGTGTTTTGTTTTTGGTTTCGGTTTTGTTTTTTAAGATTCCACATAGAAGTAAGACAATATAGTATTTGTCTTTCTCTGGCTAACTGTGTCATTTAGCATAATGCCCTCAAGATCCATTTATACTTAACACTTCCATATAGGGTATTTGAAAATTGCTAAGAGACTAGATCCTAAAATTTGTCATAACAAGGAAAATAAACTTTTCATAACTATACAAGGTGATGGATTTTGCTATCCAAACTTATAGTAATCATTTCATAACATATGTATATCATTATGCTAAACACCTTAAACTTTTAAGTGGCATATGTCAAATATATTGCAACAAAACTGAAAAAAAACTTCACATCACTTCATATTTGTCTGTAAACTACACATAGTGATTTAAACACTGCCGATGACATAGTATTATATATCAAAAATCCTAAACATGCCACCAAAAAACTATTAGAACTGATAAGTGAATTCAGTAGGGTCTCAGGATACAAAATATGAAAAAAATCTGTTTCATTTGTATATAATAAACATGAAGTAGCAGCAAGAGAAATTAAGAAAAACAATCCCATTTTCAATTGCATCACAAGAGTAAAATACGTAGGAATAAACTTAACCAAGGAGATGAAAGACCTATACTCTGAAATCTATAAAACTTGGATGAAAGAAACTGAACATGACAGAACCAAATGGAAAGATTCCATGGCCATGGATTGGAAGAAGTGATATTGTTAAAATGCCCATATAACCCAAAGCAATCTACAGATTTAGTGCTAGCTTACCAAAATACCAACCGCATTTTCCACAGCACTAGAACAAACAATTCTAAAATTTGTAGGGAACTCTAAAAGACTCTGAAGAACCAAAGCAATCTTGAAAAAGAAGAGCAAAGCTGGAAGTATCACAATCCCAGACGTCAAGGCACACTACAAAGTTGCAGTAGTCAAAACAGTATGGTACCGGCACACAAAGAGATGCACAGATCGATAGAGAGAACAGCATAGAGAGTCTGGAAATAACCCCGTGGCTTATATGGTCAGTTAATCTATGACAAAGGAGGCAAGAATATGCAATGGCAAAAAGACAGTCCCTTCTACAAAAGGTGTTGAGAAAACCGGACAGCTACATGCAGAAGAAAGAAACCGGATGACTTTCTGACACCATACATAAAACTAAACTCAAAATGGATTCAAGACTTAAGTGGGAGACCCGAAACCATAAAACTCCCAGCAGAAAACCCGGGCAGTCATTTCTTTGACACTGGCCATAGAAACATTTTTCTGGATATGTCTCCTCAGGCAAGAGAAATAAAAATATAATTAAACTATTGGGACCAGACCAAAAAAAACCCAAAAACAAAAACTTCTGCTTCCTTCTTTCTGGGAGTGTCTTCTAATCTTAGAATTTCCTTTTGAATCTATATCTGAATTTTTCTTCTGATCCCTGTCTTCCAAAGCAGAGGACATCTATAAATGCTACCAAGTCCAGGGGCACCTGGGTGGCTCAGTCGGTTAAGCGGCCGACTTCAGCTCAGGTCACGATCTCATGGTCTGTGAGTTCGAGCCCCGTGTCAGGCTCTGTGCTGGCAGCTCAGAGCCTGGAGCCTGTTTCAGATTCTGTGTCTCCCTCTCTCTCTGACCCTCCCCCGTTCATGCTCTGTCTCTTTCTGTCTCAAAAATAAATAAATGTTTAAAAAAAAAATTAAATGCTACCAAGTCCACCCGCTTGGAGACACAGTGAGGGATGGCTTTTCTATGCTCAGGTTCCTTCTCTGTACCCATCACTGCTGCAGGCTCCTCTCGGTCCAGATTTCACATGATTCTATTAGACATGTCTGGAAAGGAAGACATTTCCCTTACGAAAGAATTGCTCTTTAATGTGGTTTTGCTAAGCTTCGTGTAACGAGAGTCATAAATAACATTATAGGAGATGAAAAATAATCTTTAATCTTTTAATTTATTACTGAAAATTTTTATTGATGTATAGTTGACATACAATATTATATTAGTTTCAGCTGCACATCATAGCGATTCAATGTTTATATATATTACAAAGGGATCACCGCAAGAAATCTAGCTGCCATCTGTCACCACATAAAGTTGTTAATGCTTATTAACTATATTCCCTAGTCTGTACATTATATCTTCGTGTCTCATTTATTTTATAGCTGGAAGTTTGTACCTTTTAATCCTCTCCCTTCTTTACCCATCCCCCTACCCCCTTCCCTTCTGGCAACTACCAGATTGTTCTCTGTATCTATGAGTCTTCTTCTGTTTTGTTTTGTTTGTTTATTTTGTTTTATAATATTCTTAAATAGCTTTCCAAGGGGCAAAAGAGCCCCGATTTTCAGAAATTGTTTGCTGGGAGACAAAAAAACACAGCTGCAATCAACTGGTTTGTTCTAAAAGCTATTATCTTGTCACGAGACTGGAATGAGCTATGATTTGTAATTAGTGTATGGTCAGTAGAAAATGATCATTTCTGAGAGGGGAAAGGATACACATTTTGTTTATTGTTATTAACGAGGTGCACTGTTTTCTTCGGCAATACAAAGTGAGGTTTTAGTCTCATAAAGCAATTTTCCCTCTTGAAGTTGCCCTTACAAAACTGTGTGATGGGTGGCTGACTACTGATCCCACCTAACAACTTAACTGAGCTTGAATCATCCTTTGCCAACGCTACTCAGTGATGTCAAGTATCTTGAGACACAGGTGTCTTAAAAAGTGATGCACTTTCCATGGCCTTGGGTACAGAAATCCGTGAGTGAAAGTAAGGTCTTAGATTTAAAGTGAGTCTCCCCTTGGGACCACCTGACACTAGTAAGGTTCTACACGTGCTTTGGTGACCAACTCATGTGGCGGGAATGATGCACCAGCTCAAGTGGTAACGTCACAGAGGAAGCGGAAGGGGACAGACTCCGGCAAATTGCCAAATGCCATTCGGTCACCTAGCACTGTTTTTCTGCCTGCCCCTCTTTTGTTTGTATTTAAAGCTGCTGAGAGAGGGGCACCTGGGTGCCTCAGTCACTTAAGCAGCCAACTCTTGATTCCACCTCAGGTCATGATCTCACGGTTCTGTGAGTTCAATCCCCACATCAGGCTCCGCTGTCAGCGTGGAGCCTGCTTGGGATTCTGTCTCCCTCTCTCTCTGTCCCTCCCCCGCCCCCACTCTCTGTCTCTCAAAAATAAATTAAAAAACTTAACAAAAATAAAGCTGTCGAGAGAACACTGGATTTAAAAAGACTTCCTCTTTTATTTGCAAGACCAAACACAGAAAAAATGTAAAATCTGTTTACTTACTCAGAGAATCTGGGAAATATTTAATTGCTATCCCACTCTGTGGTAGCTTGGATTATGGGGTTGGTGGGGGGGGGGGGACTGTTGAGCAGCAGAGGGCCAGGGAGTAGATGGGCTTGCATAGGGCACGCCTCCTGATGTTTTCACTCAGCCCTGTTCTGTCTTGAAGAGAAAATAGATCAGTGCTCTAATATTACAAGTGATTTCCAAAAGAGCATACATAATATGTGAAAACTAGGATTTACGTTTTGAAAGCTTTAGAAAGTGATCTGGTGAGTTTCTTTGTTGGTTTTGGAGAGGGTGAGGAGATAGATGGGAGTGTTGTGGTTAAGGATTTTGCCAAGGTAACAGGTAGTTTGGGATTCCCCCACCCCCACCCTTGCCACGCACGTTTTTAAGTTCCACGTATGAAGACATAGGGCCTCAAATCTTAGTGGGTGGGGTTGGGAGGAGGGATGAAATAATGGTGAGTCACTGGTTAGCGTCAATTAGATAGCAATGCAAAGTTTATAATAAGCTCATAAATATCTGGAATCCCCCAAACCTGCCTGGCTTGGTCGCAAGAAAGACTCGTGAGATTTTTCAGTTACTTCCTGCTCTAAGCAGGACGTGTATGTTTTACCAGTGTGTCTTCACCTTCATTCAGGTGAAACAGGATGTGTAGGTATGATTGGGATGCAGAATGAGACAACATAGATGATTATTTCCATAGCTTCAATCATAAGCCTTCAGTAGTCCGTAAGATCTATCTGGTAATTTGGTTAAAATGTAATTTGAATAGAGCTCTCTCTGTCCCCGTATGTATGTATTTATGTGTTTACTTATAAAAAATTAAGAAGAGGGCAAAACATTCTGGTGTCCAGAGATAAGGTCATAAAAATAAAAATTCTGTAATCTTTTTGTGTTTCAGGGAGAAAAAATGTGGTAGCATATTTAAAGAGACTTGATTTTACCTTTAGTAAAACTCCCCATAGGAAATGATAAGACACATTTTAAAGACTTCTTTCTGCGTTTCTAAAAAACAAATACAGTAATTGGCTTAATGAAGGGAAAAACAGATAAGAATAACATTTAGAATGCCCATATTTTTCTCTGGGGAGCCACTATTTGGTACTATGAAGAGTTGCAAACATTAATATTTTCAGTTTCCAGGGAAAGTTTGAAACTTATACCAAAAGTTTCAAAGTCTAACTTCTGAGCCCTGAGCCTTTGCCAATATACAACATTTATTTTTGGCTCCGTGTGTGCTTACAGAGTTTCGTTATACCAAACGTTATGTAGCCTTTGATTTTTAGCCAAAAGTTTTGTCCAGCACTCCTAAATGAGCTCCCCCTTCAGACAGGTTAGTGGTCTTTGCATAGGAACTGAAACGTTCGCACCAGTTTGGCTCATGTGAAATAAGCATAGAAAACCACTGATGGCAATGGAGAAAATACGCAGGAAGCAGGTCTAGGGATTGTGTTACAGGGGCAATGATTCATCAGTAAGGCAGTCAGAGCTCCCAGAGAAAATAATTTCCATTTTACCACTGGACTGGAAGATAGAGATAGAACTAAATTTAAAAATTAAGTTTTAAAATGTTGACGTCTTACATTTGGTAATATTTTAGGAATATCTGTTATCTTAAACTGTATCCTTCCTAGTTCCTAAAATACTTGGGTGGAGGAGATCTTACCAATGAGGCAAAACTCCCCAGGGCTAAACATGAGGATCAGAGGTTACTTGATTATGAAGCCTAATCCCATCTAGTTAATAAAGGACAAAGACATTCCTTACAAGAAAAGGCAAAAAAAATGAAACTCTAATTTTATTTTGTTTTAAATTTGCTGAGTCTGGTGATCAAATTTTTCTAAGGTGAAGCCTGAATGACCCTACACGCCTTGAATTTAATGAATGGTAGGTTGTGGTTATTCATTTATTCAAACACATATCAAGGAATTTGAAAACAAGCAACCATGCTAATTCAGTGTATTATCCAGACAGTGTGGGGCTCAAAATTATTATGCAAGTAATAATTTCAATTTAGAAAAGAAA
The DNA here is from genome assembly GCF_018350175.1 of Felis catus. NCBI lineage: Eukaryota > Metazoa > Chordata > Mammalia > Carnivora > Felidae > Felis > Felis catus. The sequence continues at coordinate 21,113,225 of NC_058371.1, forward strand.
CAGATCTGAGAATGTGTAATCAATGTACTAGAGCCGAGGAGAACCGTATGCAAGCTCCAGCCAATCATTAGTCATCAGTTATCTGCTTATGTGGTAAGTGCCGTGCTAGGCAATGGATATATAAAAATGAAGAATTAAAACTGAGTCACACACAGTCCAGTGAGTGGCTGGATATGAAACACATTATTGTAATATACCACGATAGAGCTATCAACCGGGTAGTCTAAGAAGACACGGGGTCAGGGCTTCGTTCAGAGACCTGGGAACGGCTCCATAGTTGAGGCAACTTTTGAGTTAAGTCTTGGAGTATGAGCAGGCACGTTCCTGATAAAGGAGGGGCGGTCATTCCAGGCAAGGGAACTGCCTGTGCCAACATATGGAACCCTAAGATCACCAGATCTTTTAAAAATGCTTAACGTTTCTGGAGTATAGTTAGCTTATAGGTGAGTACAGGGTGGGAGATGGGGTATGTGGGTAGATTCTCCCATTATTTTCTTGCCTTATTCTTGTCTGTTCATTCAGTTTATAAAATTAGCCTCGATGATCTCTAAGTTTCAAAATTCTACAATCCTATGAAAGGAAAAAAAATCTGTTTTTAGTTGGAAGAAAAGAGCTCTTTGGGGTGAACAAGGGTGTGGGATTGTTTCCATGAAAATGAGGATTTGCAGCTGCCTCACACAAGCTACATTAACAGTAAAAAAAATAAAGAGAGAGAGAGAGAGAGAACTTTTTTTCTTCTATTATTAGTATGTTTTGACATGTGCCTCTAGCACTATTTGGAAGGAAAATGACAATTTTTCCTCCAATATTAGATATGTTTCTTTTCATTTTCTTTTATTAGACTCCCTCAGCAAAAGGAAAGTTTTTATCCTGGTCTCATTTTTGGATAGAAAGTGTGCATTTTAAAACCAGGCAATCTACCTCTAAGAACCAATTTGTTGTCCATTTATCTATTTGTTTAAAAAAATGTTTTAATGTTTATTTATTTCTGAGACAGAGAGAGACAGAGCATGAGTAGGGAAGGGGGAGAGAGAGAGGGAGACACAGAATCCAAAGCAGGCTCCAGGCTCCTAGCTGTCAGCACTGAGCCCGATGTGGGGCTCGAACTCAAGAATCGTGAGATCAGGACCTGAGCCGGAGTCGGTCGCTCAACCAACTGAGCCACCCAAGCGCCCCATCTATTTATTTATTTTAAAGTTTATATTTTGAGAGACAGAGAGAAAGCATGAGCAGGGAAGGGGAGAGAGAGAGAGAGAGAGAGAGAGAGAGAGAGAGAGAGAGAGAGAGAATCCTACTTGGGGCTCGAACTCATGAACCGTGAGCTCATGACCCGAGCCAAAACCAAGAGTCAGATGCTTAATCCACTGAGGCACCCAGGTGCCCCACCAATCTGTTGTCTTTTATAGATAGTTACATATGCAAGAAACTCGGAGTCCAAGTTCTGAGTGGAGCTGCCCTGTAACAAAGTTCTTCTCAGAAACCAAAGCGAACCTCAAGTTATTGGGATGAGAGAAATGGCATGTAAAACTGATGTCCTGCTAATGAGCAAAACAAAAACAAAGAGAAAACGGAAACTGTTCCCCACATAGCACATGATTTCAAAAATGTAGAAGCTGGAAAAATAAAACATGAAGTGGCTTATGAAAGACAAAAACACTTGGGATATTTTTTAACACATTGTACTGAAAATTACTTTGAACACTCACATTCAGGGAGAATGACGGAGTCTGTTGATCATTTAAATAATTAAACTTTAACTCAAAACCACAGAGACTGGAGCTAAACTTTAAACTCTAAAAACAGACAGCTACTTTTTCAGATGATATTTCTTTAGAGTGTAGTTTTACAAGGAGTTAAAATCAGAATGAAACAATTATCTGATTTTTAAAAACTTGGATCTTAGCTAATTTATTTTAGTCTCCAAATTCCTAAAGAGTGCTTGACATGTTTTGCTTCTTCGAGATCAGTAAAGACCACTGGTTGCTCTGACACAAGAAACACCCTTGCACTCTATCTTTAATGGAAAAACAAGCTCTCAGATCAGAAATCTTTGCATTTCCCTGTTCCCTGACTTTCAAAAGCAGCCCGCTACACCTTCATCCATCCAAAGCTTAGCCACCCTTTATGATCAAATTCAAACCATCTTCTCTGTAAAATGTCCACTTGACCATTCTGCTTGAATAATTGCTTTCCGCTCAGAAATTCTTCAGTAACTATTACCCATCATGTAAGCGGCAGTAAGTCCCATGTTAGCTCTTTTATTATTATCCTGGAATCTGTACTGTTGACTTTCAGTATGAGCAGGTGTTTGTGTCTAGTCTCCTCAACAAGGTCATTGCTCCTTAAAGACAGAGACCTTTTCTTCTTGGTGCTTTTACAGAGTTTGCTCCAGTAAATATTTGGTGATTTGAATAATTGATTAATTCAACAAACATTTACCAAGCAACTACCATGAAATGAACTAACATAGACCCTGTGTCTTTTTCTAGGTTTGTCCTGAAGGCTCGTGATAAACCCAAATGTAAAAATGTAAAAATCAGTTAAACGTAAAAATCTTCATCCTCTGTAGCTAAGTTGCTTATTTTTATAAGTTAGTGATTTAAAAATTTTTATTTATCAAATAGAAGGAGAAGAAGAAAAAGGGGGGAGAAGTTGAAATTTTTATAGGCTTAAAAATCTAAATGTTTATATTTTCCATCTCTTCAACAGCATTACTGCTGTATGATAGATTTATGTGGCTAATAATGTGATGACAAAGGGAGACACATTATTGCTCTGAACTCATGGCCCAGGGACTCCCCATAGCTCACACGAACCAAATGTGAGCCTCCGTCTGAAAAAAAATCTAGTGATTTATGTGATGTCAATATGTCAATATTCCTAATAGCAAGACGACCTAATCAACAGCTCAGTAGAAACGATAGGTCATGGGAATTTGAGTTAGATCACCTGATTTTAAATCTAGCTATATTATTTAGTTAAGTTACCCAGCTTCAATTCTTGGAAAGCTGAGATAATTATTGTGATGATAATCATAATAATGTCTGTCTTCAGAGTGTTGGTATACAAAATAAAGGAGTACTACAAAGTACCATACTTTTGTAAACAAAACTGTAAAGTACTTTTGGTTATGATTATGGATGTCATGTTGGCCCATCTACAGTTCATTCAATAAATATTAATTAACATCATGAACCAGTGATCAGTTGTCTTCCCATTACCTATGTTGAAACTCAACTAATCATGGCAATTAAATGGCGCTTTTTAAAAGCTGTGCAGAGGGAAGTTCTAGCTTTTCATTTCTGCTATTTTAAGTAAGGTAGTAAGTATTTAATCATGGACTTAGTTTCTGTATAATTGATTTCAAACATCAGGATAAAATATACTGCAAAAAACTCATTATAAACAGAGGACATTTACTATATTTTTAAAAAATAAGAGTGTTTAGGGCCACCGGGTGGCTCAGTCGGTTAAGCCTCTGACTTGTTTCAACTCAAGTCATGATCTCATGGTTTGGTGAGTTTGAGCCCCACGTTGGGCTCTGCACTGAGTGTGCGGAGCCTGCTTGGGATTCTCTCTCTCTTTCCCTCTGTCTATGCCCCTCCTCTGCTCACACTGTCTCTGTCTCAAAATAAATAAACTTTAAAAAAAAATAAGAGTTTTTAAATCTCTGTAAGTTATGGCATAAGAGGTTGAGGTACCCAATCTCTTTTGATTATTAAAAGACATTAAAATTTTTTTTTAAATTAAAGGAATTAATTAAATTATTCCTTAATTAAATTAGGAATTTAAAAAAAAATTTTTTTTATCTGGTAATGACAGGCTAGACACAAAAAAGAACTGAAACTAAACAGTATGCCAAGTTGGTAAATTTATTTCTCGCCAGAGTGGAAATTAGAAATTCTGAAACTACACACATACAGGGTTGAACAAATAAGCAAATAAATTGCAGAGAGTGGGAGCCTATATTTCTCACTGTCAAATAAGAAGTTAAAAAAGTAAGAAGAGAAATTAAAATGAACCCTGTGGTTCTGGATTTGAGTCAGAGATATCAGTATGAATTCATGTTTATTTTAATATATATGCAAATAGAACTAAAAGTAGTTTTAGATATGTGTGTATATGTAAATTAGTACACATACATATATTGGCTCAGCAACTGTAACACCCTAATAGCAATAAGCACACTCAGTCCCAAGATTTTGGTTTCTAAATATCATTCTTCAATAAAACAAAGCAGGGTTCCTTAGAGAAATGGTTTACTCTAGGGCTGGCACAAGAAAAAACACAAGATGAGCTCGGACCATCTCATAGTGCCAGAGAGTAAGGAAATGCTAAGGAAGAAGGACCAAGAGGAAAAGGAAAAGAAGGAAAAGAAGAGGAAAAAGAGAAGGGGACAAATCAAAGGACATAGGAGCCTACCTGAAAGAATTCTCTATGGACAAAGCTGGAATGCTTTGAACAAATAAAGACAGTATTGGGTTATAAAATGTATTGATTAATTCATCTGGTATAAATGATTAAATATATAAATGAATGAATAAATGAGAAGGGACAAATCTTCCTTACATAGGAATGCCAAATAATATATGTAGCTATTCCTCTCTCTAGAAGGTAGAGCTTAATTCCCCTACCTTTGAATGTGGGATGGATTTATTGACTTATTACCAAAAAATAAAGAATGGAAGGGGAAAATAGTAACTTTATGGAAGAGAAACTTGGTAGACATCTCAACCAAGTGATCAAGGTTAAACTCACCATGTGGATAGAATCCATCTCCTGATAATGATTTGAACAGAACAGTGCCTCACCTATGTGCTATTTTTACCAAAAACCTATAACCCCAGTGTGATCATGAAAAAAAAAACACAAAAAACAAAACAAAGCAAAAACCCCAAAACATGGGACTGCCCCAAAATGAGATAAAGTCTACAAAATTTCTGACTTACCCTCTTCAGAAGTGTCAAGGTCATGAAAAACAAGGAAAAAATGTTATAGACTAGAGGAGAGTTTAAGGAGATGTGACAATTAAATGCAATTTAGTTTCTTGAAACAGGAAAAAAGACATTTTGTTTTAAAAAAGTGAAATCGAAATAAAGTCTGTAGTTTAGATAATAGCATTATTTCTTAAAATGTACATTGTTACATAATTTGTTAACATTAGGAGAAACTGGGGGGCACCTGGGTAGAAGGTTACCTTTCAACATCGTCTTGATCACTGGCCTAGCATAGCTCTCCAAGTGCTCTCCAAGTGCAGCTCTGTTATGCATGCCTGGTTGGAGCCAAAGTAATTTGCTCCTGATCACTGCTGCTGGGACCACAGATACACAGCGGCCCTTTCAACTGCCACCAGGGCCAGCACAACTATCACACTGAATTTTTTTTAAGTTTATTTATTTTGAGAGGGGTAGGGCAGGGTAGAGAGAGAGAGAATCCCAGGCAGGCTCCGTGCTGTCAGTGTGGAGCCTGACTCGGGGCTTGAACTCATGAACCATGAGATCATGCCCTGAGCCGAAACCAAGAGTTGGCCACTTAACTGACTGAGCCACCCAGGTGGCCCAAAGGTTTTTTTTTTTTTTAAATTGAGATATAATTGACATATAACATTGTGTAAGTTTAATATATGCAATATGCTCATTTGACACATCTATATATTTTAACAGAATTACCACGGTAGCCTTAGCTAAAACCTCTGTCACATTAATTATCATTTCTTTGTGGTGAGAACAATTAAGATCTAGTCTTTTATGGGGCGCCTGGGTGACTCAGTCGGTTAAGTGTCCGATCAGGTCATGATCTCATGGTTCGTGAGTTCGAGCCTTGCATCGGGCTCCTGCTACAGCTCAGACAGAGCCTGGAGCCTGTTTCAGATTCTGTGTCTCCCTCTCTCTCTGCCCCTGCCCGCTTGCACTCAGTCTCTCTCTCTCTCAAAAAAACATTAAAAAAATTTTAAGATCTAGTCTCTTAGCAGCTTTGAAGTTTCTAATAACAGTATTGTTGACTCTAACACTTTGACTGTCTTGCTGAAATTGGCGGGCTCATAAAAATCAGACCTAGGGCATACACTTGGATTTCCGTGGCCCTCTTGGTTCTTCTCAGTTTCTCAGGAAACAGAGAACAAGGATCTGTGCATTGTGGCTTTTTCATTCCCCAGTACAGAGCTTTGTGGTTGCCTTCCCACAAGGTAGAAGGAAGAACAGAGCAAACACACACTTTGTCAGTCCCCTCTGCTGTGTGTGTGGGCAGGCAGGGGGCCAACCCCAAGGGGACTCCAACAAGTGTTGCTGAGGCGCCTTTCCATTGGCAGCTCTGTGCCTGTGCTTTCCCCATCCCGGTAACCCAGGCTACGAGGCCCATGTTCTTTTATATCAGCTTTTCCCTAGGATCGCAATGGCTCTGGCTCACACAAGTCTTCTGAGTCCCCAGAGACAAGGCCTTTGCACCCTTCACCAAGAGCACTCTGGACAGCACCGGGTGACACTGAATGACGTCGGATCGTTTGTTCACGCGGTGATCCTTTCACCGATCTTACTATACAGTTTCACTTTGTCAGCTATACCCTTCAAAGCGTGTCAATGTTCTTACAAAACGACTGCTTAGAGCTCCTCCAAAAATAATTTTTTATTTCAAATCATAGGACGTGGAAATAATTCAGATTGCCTTAATTGAATACATTGCAACCATTAAAAATCCTTTTGTATAATAGCTTCACTGAGGTATAATTGACACGCACTGCTCCCATGTTTCAAATATACAATTTGATAGATTTCCATATACGTGAAACCACCACAATCAAGATACTGAATTACCACCGAAAATTGCCTGTGCCCTTTGCGATCCTTCTCTCCTCTCTCCACACTTTCCAAATAATCTCCTCCTCTCAACCCCCAGGCAACCACTGATCTGCTTTCTGTCATTATAAATTAGTTTGTATTTCCTAGAATTTTTTTATAAATAGAATTATACAGTATGTCTGTGTGTGGACGGGGGTTGGGGTGGATGTCTGGCTTCTTTTATTCAGCCTAAGTATTTGACATTTGTCTATGTTGTGCGAGTTAATAGCTCTATTGTTTTCCAGTCGCTAAGGATTATTCATTATATGGAGATGCCAGAACTTATATATCCAATTACCTGGTAATGAACATTTGCGTTGTTTCGAGTTTGGGAATATCACAAAGAAGTGCGCTGTGTGCATTTTCATGTACGCGTCTTTGTGTGGACACACACTTTTGTTTCTTTTGGTTAAATACCTACGAATGGAGTGCCTGACAGAGTATGTATGTGTTTAGCTATTTGACCCACTGCCAAACTGTTTTCCAAAGTGTTTTCACCATTTCTCCTTCTCCCCAGCCACGTACGAGAGTTCCAGTTGTTCAACAACTCTGCCGACACGCCGTAGAATTAATCTTTAAAATTGTAGCCATTCTTAAAGGTGTGAGGTAGTGTCTGGTTATGGCTTAACTTGCATTTCTCTGTTGACTGATCACGTTGAGCATATTGTCATGTGCTTATTTGCCTTCCAAAGGTTCTGTGGTGAAACTGCTTAAATTTTTTGCCCATTTTTAATTGTTAAATTTTTTCCAGCTTTATTAAAATACATTTGACATCTAACGTTGTGTGAGTTTAAGGTGTATGCCATGTGATGATTTGATACACAGGCATACTGTGAAGTGTTTATTTACCACAATGAGGCTAGTTAATACATTCTTCGAGTCACGTAATTACCATTTTATTGTGTTGTTACGGTGAGAACATTAAAACGCTACTCTCACAGCAACTTTCAATTATACAATACAGTATTGTTTACTTAGACCCCTGCCTCCCAACTTAGAACTGAAAGTTTGTACCCTTTTGTATTTTTTTATTAAAAAAATTTTTTTAATGTTTTATTTTTGAGAGAGAGAGAGAGAAAGAGACAGAGTGCAAGCTGGGGAGGAACACAGAGAGAGGGAGACACGGAATCCAAAACAGGCTCCAGGCTCCCAGCTGTCAGCACAGAGCCTGATGCGGGGCTTGAACTCACAAACTGTGGGATCATGACCTGAGCCAAAGTCAGAAGCTCAACCGACTGAGCCACCCAGGCGCCCCTGTACTCTTTTTAAATTTTTTTTTTTTTTGACAGAGAGAGAGGGAGAGTGCATGCACATGGGGAAGGGTCAGGAAGAGAGGGAGAGAGAGAATCCCAAGCAGGCTCCATGCTGTCATTGCGGAGCCCAATGTGGGGCTCGATTGCACAAACCATGAGATCCTGACCTGAGCCGAAATCAAGAGTCTGATGCTTAACTGACTGAGCCACCCAAGTGCCCCTGAAAATTTGTACTCTTTTACCAACATCTCCCCATTTCCCTTACCCCCCAGCCCCTGGCAATCACCATCCTACTCTCTGTTTTGATGAGTTCCATGTTTTTACATCATGCGGTATTTGTCTTCCTCTGTCTGACTTATTTCACTGAGCATAATGCCCTCAAGATCCATCCATGTTGTCACAAATGGCAGGATTGCCTTCCTTTTTTGTGGCTGAATAATGTTCCATTGCATATTTATATATACATATATATATAAATATATAATATTATATATATTAATAATATATAATATATTCATATTCATATATTTGTATCCATATTCATATATATTTATAATATAAACTTATATATTATATATTTATATACTTAATATATAATATATAATTTTATGTATATTCACCTGTTGATGGACACTTTAGTTGTTTCTGTGTTTTATTTGCCTCATTTTAAAAAAGGCATGGTTTATTTTCATATTACTGAGTTATGAGAGTGCTTTACATACAAGTTCTGGATGCAAGTTAGGTATGTGACATGTAAACATTTCTTTCAGTCAATGGCTTGCCTTTTCATTCTCTTAAGATGTCTTTCAAAGCAGAAGTGTCTTGATTTTGAGAAAGCCCAATTTATGATTTTTTTTAATGGATTGTGTGTTTTGCTGTCATATGTAAGAAAACTTCGCTGAGCCCAAAGATTTTCTCCCATGTTTTCTTTTGAAGCTTTATAGTTTTAGGTTTTATATTTAGGTCTATGATTCATTTTGAGTTGAATGGTGTGAAGTAGGATCACACATTTGTTTTATTTGTTTTTGTTTTTGCGTTTTTGTGGGTGTTTTTGCACATGGATATCCAATTTTCCTAGCACCTTTTGTTGAAAAGACTATTCTTTCTCCACTGAATTGCTTTTGTACTTTTGTTGAAAGTTAATTGAGCATGTATATGTGGGTTTATTTCTGGACTCTGAATTTTGTTTACTCTATTTGTCTTTTCTTAAGCCAATACCACCACATTGTCTTGATTACTATAGTTTCATGATTTTCAAGTTTAGATACTGTGAGTCCTCCAAATTCGTCCTTAGTTTTGACAATGCTAGGTCTTTTGCATTTGATCTATACTCAGTTTTTCAATTATACAAAAACAACCTACTGGAATTTTTGTTAACTTGCTGGAATTTTGACTGTGATTGCACTGAATCTGTAAGTAAATTTGGGAACAACATAGTAATAATATTGAGTGCTCCAAAACACGAAGACTGTATTATTCTCCATTTATTTAGGTCTTCCTTAATTTCTCTCAGCAAGGTTTGCACTTTGCAGAGTTAGGGGTTATACTTTTTGTTTATTTATTTATTTATTTTTGGTTAGATTTACCCTTATTTCACATTTTTTAATTTTATTGTAAATGGCATTATTTTTAATTTGCAACTATTAGTTGTTGGCATATAGAAATACAATTAGTTTTTGTAGTGACCTTGCATCCTATAAGCTTGTTACTTCTAATAGCTTTTTTTGTAGATTCCATGGATTTTTCTGTGTATAGAATCGTGTTGGTAGCAAATAGAGACAGATTTACTTCTTTCTTTTCAATCTTTAATTTCTTGTCCTTGCCTTATTGCACTGGCTGGGACCTCTAGTACAGTGCTGAGTAACAGTGGTGAGAGTGGACATCCTTGACTTCTTCTGACCGTAAGGAGAAAATTTCTGCTTTCATCACCGAGTATGATGTTAGCTGTAGTTTTTCTGTAAATGCTCTTTACCACGTAGAAGTTCCCTTCTGTTCTTAGTTTTGTAAGAGTATTGTTCTATTAATCAGAGATGGATGCCAGATTTTGCCAAATGATTTTTCTTCACCTGGGGAGGCTGGGGAGTTGATTTTTGATTGTTAAATCAACCTAATTACCCGGTATAAACAAGGGTTTTTAAAACAGAGAAATGTATCAAATTGGATTTGAGTTTAATTTACTTGACTACTTAGTGATAGTAGCACAGTTTATTAACACATGAAAGATTAGTTGTTTTTCTAGTGATGATTACTTTCAGTAAGTCTCAAAAATTATTGATTTTTTAGAGCGAAATAATCTTGAGACATAAAATTTGGAATGATAATTGGCTTGCCAAGGTTAAATGCAATGTGTTCTTTGCTTCAGTCTTCTTAGAAATGAGAAAATATCTGAAGTGCCTACTTTTCATGAGCTTTTAGGCATTTCCAACCACATAAGTTTTCAGCGTAGGGCAAAGTATTTTCTGTGGTTCTACCTGTTTACACAATTCTCTTTCTCCCACTCTATTTTGTGAGAACATTGGCTGGGAACTAGTGTAAATCAACTCCCCTTTGGAGGCATTTTCCCCAAAGGAGGTGGCAGGAACACTGCTTTGGGTGACCCTGGTAGTCCACAGTGGGGACATAAAAGGATCGAGCAGTAACACCACCCATTAGCTACTGCTTCCCGAGAGATGTACAGGAAATGTTCATGATCAAATTTCAGTTGAAACTCAGGGCAGGAAATGACTATTCTCATCAAAGGGGAATTAAAAGATTCCCTCAGGCCTCAGGAGGCAGTGAGGAGGATTGTAGTACTGAGCAAGTTGCCAAAGTGAGAAGTCAGATAATGAGCTCTTGAGTTGGAGAGACAGAGCCAATCAGCCATCAGCCATTTTATTAAGCAGTAAATCAGGAGAAGTAGACTGGAAGGAATCCAAGCACTCAGAAGAAATGGAATGATCAAGACGTCAAGGACATTAAGCAAGCACATAAGCAAAGACTAGGAATTTTTGCAAACAGTGTCTATTAGTATAGGATCTGGGGACTGGGAGACCGGGGTCTGAGCTATGTCTCCTTTCATTTTCTTTTTAAGCCTCGATCAGTTTTCTTATCTGCATTATGATAAGGTGAGGTACAAAATGCTCCCTAACCCTAAGTGACTTCTAAAGTCAGATTCTGTTCAGTGAAAAGGTGCTTCGAGTTGTTGAAGACTTAACTGGTTGGTATATGGTGAGAGTCCAAACTAGAGAGTGCTGACTGGTTCAGCAGGTTACAGAAACTGAACTTGGAATTCTCAAGGCAATCTTGGTGGAAAGGCACAGAGAAGCGCATGTTAGCAGAGAAACTCCCGAGAGGAGGAGGACCGGGTGAAGGGCCAGTGAGAAACCCCCCATGTTGAGTGTAACAGCACTTCAAGAGCAGGAATGACAAATGTTTTACATGAAAATTTTATAGATTTCCCCCATATATTGCACAGGTATGCAAAACTGGAACTTTCTTCATTTCTTTATAATTAAACTAAAGTTTTAGTCCCCCCCCCTTTTTTTTTAAAGTTTATTTGTTTTGAGAGAGAGAGACCATGAGCATTGGGTGGGGAAGGAGTGGGGATCAGGGAGGAGAGGGGGAGCTGGGGGATTTGGGGAGGGGCAGAGAGAAAGGAAGAGAGAGAGAATCCCAAGCAGACTCCACGATGTCAGCTCAGAGCCCTATGCAGGGCTCGACCTCACAAACCATGAGATCATGACCTGAGCTGAAATCGAGAGTCAGACCTTGACGATCGAGCCACCCAGGCAACCCGTTGAGTCCCCCTTCTAATGGGCGGTGACAAGAGTAATCTTGATTCAGGGTTAGCACAGATACTTGAGGTTTGAAACTCTGTAGATTATGGCTGCCTTTTCAATCATTCTCATTCTCCCTCAACCCCTTCCTCCTTTCTGCCCAGGAGGTGACATAAGTCCCAGAAAGTAGGGAATTTAACTACCATCCAGGCAGGTCAGGGGAAGAGAGCGCCTGGTACTCCATCATCCTGTGTCAATCTCTGGAGGCCGCTGAGATGTGACTAATCCTGCTAGCCTCTGGATGTGTGCCCTGTTGCATGTGCCGAAGGAAACAGCGTCCTCCCCGTCACATCTCTGGTTATCTGCTCACTGCAGGTCACACTGGGTCCTGATAACTGGGGCATGCGTTCTAGTTCCCTCCATGTCCCCTGGTCTGGGTGCCATCAGCATCCCCCTGTCAGGACCACAGTAACTTTCTGCTGCTTTTCCTGTATCACCCGGAGGATGCATGAGGTGGTCCTGGAACCAGATGTCTGGGCATATCTCTCAGAGTTTCGTGGCACCAGGATGGGTGCAGGGCTCCTTGGAGTGGCTGACAGCCTTCCCAGGCTAGGCTCTGAGAAGGAAGGCCTGGGTGCTCTCCTGCTTTGGGTCCCCTAACCCTATCCTGGATTTCCAGTTGCCTTCCGTACCTAGACTCAGCCTAGGCCAGGAGGAGGGCCAGGGGCCAGAGACACTTACAAATTCCCTCTCTTCTCTCTTGCTTTCTCTCCTCTTTGAAGTTCTTTCCTCCAGCCAAGAAAAGTCTTTTCATCCTCTTCTTGTGTGGTTGCAAATGGGCTCTTCATCTTTCTTGTTTGTTTGTTGTTTGAGAATAAACGCGGTATCTTCTTCCTTCAGGCTTTGACTCTTGATAATTAAAGCTGAAGTTTTGGAGTTCAGAAAAAAAAATTTTGTTTTTTAGGTTTGTGGCTCTCCGCTCGACTTTCTGCCCCTCAAAGACTTTTCAGTTCTAGTTTATATCTGACCTCTTAAGTGTAAATCAAAGATGTTATAGTTCGCTTGAGTAGTGGGTGGGAAGATAATGTAAAAGGAAACGTAAGGAGAAAGAACTTCAATTACTATTTCAAATATTACTCACGACACTAACATGCGTTTTCAGATTGGTAGCACTGTTGGGTGACGTGACATAAGTAACCAAAAAAATCCTTAAAAATTATCAGTATTATATATGTGTGTGTGTGTGTGTGTGTGTGTGTGTGTGTGTGTGTGTGTATTTGATTTGGTTGTTTCAGGTAGAGATGCAGAAAAAAAGATGAGCTGTAAGTCTAACATGACATACCATGGAAGAGAGGCAACGGGATTCCAGAGCTTGTGTTGACTTTCCTTCTCATCTGAACATCTGCATAAATTTGGATTTTCATGAGGTATAGCCTGTGGATGCAAGCTACTTTTATCTCTGAGAGTGAGTATAACCCCACTGACATCTGGGTTAAAGAGGAAATGGTCAATACATGTCAGTTAATTGTAGTAGTAGTAAAAGTTGAAACTGTGGTGGTAGGTATGTTCTTGAACAAGCAGACAATTTTACCAACCATCTGGGGAAAGAACATGAGACAAGACCAGCACAGGGGGCATCCCATTAGCAACACTTGTTTAGAGCCCTAAGTGAGAGAAACTGAGACTGGTATCCTAACCCACCTTGTATCTTCTCTACATCATTATCTATAATATAAAATGGTGCCCCACCAGACCTCAAAATGGTAATCAGTCAATGTCTGGTTGCTGACCTTGCAAATAGATGATGTCTCTGGAGCATCTGTTTACTTGAGATGCTATAATTGAGGACTCTTGGTTTATCTGAAAGAGGATGGGATAAGTGTATTAGTCAGGGTTCTCCTGAGAAATAGAACCAATAGGAGATATATACTAGGTATATATACAGGAGGGGTTATAGGAAATATATAGATGTATATCTTATAATCATATTATCCTATGTATATTCTATATATCTATATTATATCTATAAATCTAGATCTTTACCTATACCTATCTACTCTTTGTATTTAAGTCTAGTGCTAAATATTTATTTTAAGGAATTGGCTTATGTGATGGTTGCACTGGCAAGGTCAAAATCCGCAGGGCCCCCTGGCAGGCTGTAAATTCCAGCAGGAGTTGATGTTGCTGCATTCGAGTCCAAAGGCAGTCTAGAGGCAGAATCCGTTCCTCTTTGGGGACACTAGTCTTTTCTCCTGAGGCCTTCAACTGATTGGATGAAGCCCACCCACGTTATCTGCTTTAATCAAAGACTACTGATTTCAGTGTTAATAACATCTAAAATACCTTCACGGCAACATCTACACTGGTTTTTGACCCCAAAACTGGGCACCTTAGCCTCGTGAACACACAAAATTAACGGCCAAAATTAGGAGTTTTGCTGTTATCTTCTTTAGAGACAAGGACAGTGGAGAGCATAACTGCCTAGTGGTTGCTCCCTGTCTGGTTTGAGCGCCAGTGTAAAGATGGGCGAGCCCCAAACTAAAGGAGTTTCATGAGAAATTCGGTGGACTCTGGGCTCAAGCAAAGCTGCTTTGCTGCTCAGAAAAGTGTGACCCAGGGCTGAGGAGAGAGGTGCCCTCTCTACCCTCTGTGGGAAACCTAGCATGGCTCTGAGACGTGAAAACGGTCAGCCTGGAAGTGCCAGGAAACAACTCTCTTGGCATGGATGTTAATCTCCTTACTGAAGGCTTCAAGAGCAGTGGACGAGGTACCCTCAGCTGGGGTTTTCACGACAGAGCCTGGAGACAAGCTTGAGGAGAACAGGTGTTCCTGGACATACCTGAGCAAGCCTCTAGGAATGCCTTCACATGCCTGAGGGGAACATTCTGGAGACAGGAATTTCTGTTGAGCAAGTGGAGACAACAAGCCACTGGAAGTCAAATCCACAGGCTAGGAAGACCCAGAGACTTCTTGGTTATACTCTTATTACTTTATAGACTGTGAATTCAATTAGTCTCAGTACAAATTCTGAAGATTTCGTAAGGATTCTTACAGGTATTGTCATTTATATCTACCTACAGACTGTTTGAAGTCTACCTAATTATTAAAGATTAGACTGTGGCTCAGGCTGAGCAAAACCAGCTCCGTTCAGGGTATACTGTGTAGAAATATAAATGAGTGTGTTAACCTTGCACAAAATCTGGGTTTTGGTCAGATTGATAGAGTCGTCTGAAGGTCAGCTGACTTAGTTTAATTGACTTAAAATAGTAACCTAGCTAGTTTGGTGAACTAGAGCATAAGATAGGAGGGGCACCTGGGTGGCTCAGTTGGTTAATGTCCGACTCTTGATTTCAGCTGGGGTCATGATCTCTTGGGTCTGGGTTCAAGCTCCGTGCCAGGCTCTGCCCTGTCAGTGAGGAGCCTGCTTGGGATTCTCTGGCTCCCTCTCTCTCTGCCTCTCTCTCTCTCTCGCTCTCTCTCTCTCTCTCTCCAAAATAATTAAATAAAATGTTAAAAAAAATAGCATAAGATATGGGGTAAGATAATTACGAATTCAAATTATGGTACCAGTTTGATGCCTTTATGACTTGGATTCGTTGTTTAATGTTTAAGTTTTGCTTCTTCCTCTCCTCACAGGGCTGTTATGAGCTCTGACATATAGAAAGGACTCAATAAACAGTAGTTGCTAATCTTATTACTATTTCATCTATTACCGATTCCATTTTTCCCCTTAAATGGTAGTTGACATCTATGAAAGTAACTGTGAAGTCTCTACCGTGGTTCTTAACCTGGCTGAGCCTTTGGAACCAGGGGGCATTTGTGGATGCTGTGGGGAAGTGACTATTTTTTTTAATGTTTATTTATTATTGAGAGACAGAGAGAGACAGACGTGAGTGGGGGAGGGTCAGAGAGAGAGGGAGACACAGAATCTGAAGCAGGCTCCAGGCTCTGAGCTGTCAGCACAGAGCCCTACGTGGGGCTCGAACTCATGAACCACGAGGTCATGCCCTGAGCCGAAGTCGGCCACCCAACAGACTGAGCCACCCAGGTACCCTGTGACTATTTTCTCTTGTCACGGTGACTGGGGACTTCTTCTGGCATTTAGTGTCCAGAAATCAAGGACAGTAAATATCCTGCAATTTGTGGGTCAGTCTTGTACTCTGCATTAATTTTCCCACCCCAAAAACCATTAATGAGAAATGCACCGTGCCTCTCAACACAGCGACATAAAGAAAAACTAAATTAATCAAAAATAATTAACACAAAGCACTTGCTGTGATTATTGGGTTTAGAGTTTCCAATGATAAATGAAAGTTGTTTTTTTTTTCTTTTTTAAGCTGAAAAAGATTAAAATAAAGTGATTTTCTTGGGTAGTGCCTCCCATTATGTCACGGGAGAAACAATTTGAGGAAAGGATTCATCTCAGCTGCATTGTATACACTTCACTACAATCTGGTTTGTAGGAAGTGACCCTTTCAGCACAGTGAACACTGTGCGTGCATGCGTGTGTGTGTGTGTGTGTGTGTGTGCATGCATTTTTATAGCTTTTGTTTAGAGAGGTAAATTTATGTTGAAGGATTGTTCACTCTCCACAGTATTCTAACTAAAACTTTGATACTATTTTTTTTTCAGAAAAGTACACTTTGTTGCTCGAAGGAGTAAAGGTAAGACCTTGACTTATAAATAACCTACATGACTTTAAAACAACCTGCACTTTTATGTATTCCAATATGATGACCCCAGTTTGCAGACTCTGAACTTCTACTTATCACCTGGTGAACACACATTCAGAGGTATCTCCTGCTGACGTACTGGCCAACCAACATACCCTTTACTTATTTGTTTAAAAGAATTTTTTTTAATGTTTATTTATTTTTGAGAGACACAGAGAGAGAGAGAGAGTGAGAGAGAGAGAACGAGCTGGGGAAGAGCAGAGAGAGGGAGACAGAATCCAAAGCAGGCTCCAGGCTCTGAGCTGTCAGCACAGAGCCTGACGCGGGGCTCGAACCCACAAACTGTGAGATCATGACCTGTGCCAAAGTCGGACACTTGACTGACTGAGCCACCCAGGGGCCCTTCAACACAGTACTTTAAACTAAGCTGCTTTCGTGTTTGTTTGTTTGTTTGTCTTCAGAAATGTTCATAAAACTCTGAATTGATTGCTTTATTATATTTTGTCATTGTTTTAAATAATTAGTAACAGAAAAGCGATACTAGCCATATGACAATTGTAGCCGCTGCAAATAATTAGCTGTGACCAGGGGTTTAGCTTCAGTTGTAAGCAAGTACTTTTGACCTAAGTCTGTCAGGTATGTATTAACTTCCGAGGGAAATTTAAAGAAGTGTACAAACTACTAGAAATGAATTGTGGAAGCTCATTGCTGATAATTGAAGTGTACTCATGTTGGCAGTTGAACAATCTTGAAAATGAAGGGTTGGGAATTAACACTGCAAACACTCCAGAGATCCTAAGGCGCAGGAAAGCTCCCAGCCCACCGACAGTGATAAGGATTGCAGCGGCTTCCTCTTCCAAAGCCCAAGGGCATCAGGTGTTCAATTTTCACTCAATAAATATTTTAATGCAGTCAAGGAGTGCTGTCGCTTTCTCCTGCTGGATCCTAAGCAATTTGTTTTTCTAGCCAGCTTCTCCTCCTAACATTAAAACAAATTGCTTTGTTTCATGTCAATAACACCTCAAGTACCCTAAGCAAATTGAGACATAAAACTACTTTAGAAAAGTATTTTTTGGTGTTTCGGGTATGCATTATGTATCTTGCAAAGAGACAAATAGTATCAACTTAACACCGCTAGTGGGAATTTTGTGATATTTTTAGGCTTTCTAGTAATGGAAGCTCTATTGTTAGTCTGTTGAGTCTACTGTCCTCCCTTGGTTTTCAGGGCTCCTGGACATACAAGGATGGGTCGTTGAATATAAGGTCATGGGGAATCATTGTTGAGCTATGCCTACCACTCCCTCCTCTCTTTTGCTCTTTAATTTAAAGCTTTTAGAGATTAATTTTTTTAATGTTTATTTATTTTTGAGAAAGAGGGAGGGAGTGAGTGGGGGAGGGACAGAGAGAGAGAGGGAGACACAGAATCTGAAGCAAGCTCCAGGCTCTGAGCCGCCATCACAGAACCCAACATGGGGCTCGAACTCACAAACCCTGAGATCATGACCTGAGCTGAAGTCAGATGCTTAAACGACTAAGCCACCCAGATGCCCCGACAAAACTTTTAGAGCTTAAACAATGCTTTCAAAGCTGGACCAGGATAATGATATTGTCCGTTAATATAGAATAAGACCAGTTTTTCTCAATTTTCAAAAAAGACATTAACAGAATTATCTCTATTTCCCCCCTACACATTTTCTTAAAGTCTTTTCTGTTTACTGTTCCCAAGTCCAAAATGAATAAACAATTGTGTAAGATTCAGGAGCAGCCGATGAAATGGATCATTGATTGACACATTATTGCAACTGAGATACTATATTCTACATATGACTGCAAAAACAGCCACATGGTTATGGTTATGTAACCTTATATCCTGGTAGAATATTGCCTCATAGTTTGCACGACCATAGAATCTCTAGATATCCTTTAACCTAGCAAGATAAACAGAGAAGAGTTGAGATAATTGATCCTCAAGAGAGATGTCACCACTCCTGGCACCCCTGTTGCTCAAGGCTGCCAGCCACTACTATTCCAAGGCTTGTGGAAATGCCCCCTTGTGCCTCTAAGGTGGAGGGAGGTGTGTTTCTAAAATGCACAGTCAAGCCAATCCCTTTGCATTTTAACGTAGACATAATGTTATAAATAGAAGTTCAATACAATGTAAATAGTAGCACAATTAATAGCACTGTTTGCGTCACCTCCTAAGGAATGGCCCGGAAATCGAGTCATTATTTGTGAAGACTGAGCACTAACCAACCTGCTTCCAACGTGACTCCTGGTCTAGAATTCATTCATAAATTAGCGATTATCCAAGGCGACTCACTGCAAAATGGTAGAATGACTAGGGACAGAACCCTGACAATAAACTTGATCTGTTCTACCTGAAAATAATGGGATTCCTACTCTATGCTGTGCTTAAGCTGTTTTGTGCAGTGGCGAGAGAGTCAATGATGACTGCCAGATCTAAATGCAAACATCGGTGGTTCTCAGCAAGTTAGGTCAAGATCAAACCCATGTTAGTTCACCATTTTGAATGAATCTTGTTCACTGCTTTTGTTTACAAAACTATTCTCTCTGCCAAAGAAGAGAAGAATTTTCTTGCAGAGCTGTCATTCAAAATTACTCATTATCTCCACAAGAAACCCCAGTGCAACCCAAGAACAATTCCTACATTTGTTTATTAGAAATCTCAAACTGTCCCGGCTAGGAGATCCACATTCACGTCCATTTGGCCAACATTTAGCATCTGTATCTAAATAAAAAGAAGAGGGAGATTAAGGTAAATTTTATTAATTATGTAAGTTCTATGGCCCAAATACCAAAGATATATTTCAGATTTTTACTAAAAGTTAAAGATCAGTTAAGTAATTTTTAAAGAACATTAGCTTTAAAGCACCACGAAACGTTCCACCAAACCTGACTGTACTTCATAGAAAGATCTTTGGTTTGGGCGTTTTTGTTGTTGCTGCTGTTGTTGTTGTTGTTGTTTGTTTGTTTGTTTTGTTTTCTTTGTGGTTGTAAAAACAGCACTGCCAAGATCCTGACAACTCAATAGGGGAGCACCCTCCTCTTTTCTTTTTCCAACTATTGTTTTACATTTGGGATATTTGCTTTTATTGTTTCCTCATGGAGAATAAGCCTGCTTTTATCCTTAAAAAAGGGTTACTTCTCAGAAAGATTATTTTTGAATTGAAACTTTAGGAAGTGAATACTTAGAAGATCTCTCAACTCTTCAGTATCCAACTTAAGTTTTGCTTTAAAAACACACACACACACAAAAGCTAATCTCCACAAAAATAGTTGCTTTGAATCATGACACTATGTCGTGATTATTGATTATGACTTGCTTTGAATTGAGATGGCCTTTAAGGGGGCGCCTGGGTGGCGCAGTTGGTTAAGCGTCCAACTTCAGCCAGGTCACGATCTCGCGGTCCGTGAGTTCGAGCCCCGCGTCGGGCTCTGGGCTGATGGCTCAGAGCCTGGAGCCTGTTTCAGATTCTGTCTCCCTCTCTCTCTGCCCCTCCCCCGTTCATGCTCTGTCTCTCTCTGTCCCAAAAATAAATAAACATTGAAAAAAAATTTTTTAAATGAGATGGCCTTTAAAATATCATGTCCTTTACATTATTAAAATATGCCCTGTGAATGTTTGTAAAATATTTTTTAAAAATTGAAATCACCCAAAAACCTACGACCTGGTTGTAATTGCTATACCAGTACA
This sequence comes from Felis catus, assembly GCF_018350175.1. Taxonomy (NCBI): domain Eukaryota; kingdom Metazoa; phylum Chordata; class Mammalia; order Carnivora; family Felidae; genus Felis; species Felis catus. The sequence continues at coordinate 21,133,454 of NC_058371.1, forward strand.
TTTCTGTCTTCTATTTTCTTTCTCTTTACTTGCACACATATGTACATATGCACACATGACTTTTGAAACACAATTCAGATCACACTGTATATACAGTTTTTTATCTGGTTTTGGGGCTTACAATTTTGCCATAAGTATTTTTCTATGTCATTAAGTATTCTTTGAAAAAAAAATTACAGCTCATACAGTATTTTACATATGACCACATATTTTATTTAATAATTGTCTTTATTTTTGGTATTTGTTGTTTCTAATGTTTCCACTAATCAAAATGTGACCAGGAATACTGGATGGACTAGAAATGGAATGCAGATGATTCCAGATTGTTAGGTTAGGCAAATCCTATCCCTTAGGGGTCCATTGGAATATGATTATTTCCACAGGAACTGAAGAAATTCCTGAATTTATAAAAACTTGAACATTAGGCAGGTAGTTGCTAACGTCTGATGCATTAGGGAAGTCTGTGATGCAGGCTGGGTACCAACCTATTCGCCAAGTGCACCCGAATGAATGCACAACCGAACATGGGATGAAAAACCATATCCCCAGACTGCATGTAAAATGGTTGGGGTCTTTGCTACTTAATTCCTGGATGATGTGAGTCTTGGCTGCATTTTCTGGTGCTTTTTACCTTTGGACAAAGCAGTGTCACTGAGGAAACGTGCCAGGGAATCCCTGACTTCTAGACATACTCCTCGGTGCCTATCAGTACAGCAGCAACCCTGTGTCCCTCTGGATAATTAGGGTCAATCTCCATAGCTAACTAAGTATCTCTTTCTGGGGTGCTTTTGATTTAATGGCATGAGGAGTATCAGAGCAATCCCCATTTCTGATTCAACAGGACTCCTGTTGTGTTCCCCCAGTGGAAGCATTTCTACCTTAGTTTTTATAGCCTCTACACCAAAAAGTCCAAAACTGTAGGGTCACGGAGCAAAAAATAGTAAGTGTTTGAGTAGGTTTAATAATAAGTGCTATTCCCATTTCCACCCCTGGTTTCTTTGACTCATATATTCTACCTGTGGGAAAAAACTTGTAATATTGGAAACTCATTCAGAGCATACGCTCCATCTTGTAGGACATCACCTACTCTTTGAAGGTGTTTATCTCTTAGTTGGTGTCATAAGAGTCTTTAACGGGTCATTCCATGAGTTTATGAGGCCAGCGGCTTCTGAGGGAATGGACATATAGCAAGATCAATAAACACTGTGGACATTTGCCCATTTCTTTTCCTATTTTTATGTAACACACTTTTCTTTCTTCTTTCTTTTCTTTTTTTAATTTTTATTTTTTGCTACAAAGAGATATTTTGTGGGATACTGTGACGGTGAATGAATAGGAAGTAAGTCCAATGACAAGGTGCTGATAGAGCTATTGTGGGCAGGAAAGACAACTCCATATTAAAAAAAAAATTTAACGTTTATTTATTATTGAGAGACAGAGAGACATAGAGTGTGAGCAGAGGAGGCACAGAGAGAGGGGGAGACACAGAATCTAAACAGGCTCCAAGCTCTGAGCTGTCAGCACAGAGCCTGATGCAGGGTGTGAACCCACAAACCACGAGATCATGACCTGAGCTGAAGTCAGACGCTTAACTGACTGAGCCACCCAGGCGCCCCAAGACAACTCCATACTTAAACTAAGCGTTTATTCTATTGAGGGAAAATATCTGCTCCTTCCATGGTGGAAGGGGTTCAGTATAATCAACCTAGCACAGGTGGCTGGCTGTTTCGCCAGGGGTGGTTTTGTACAGAATAGGGGGAAGCAGCCTTCCTCTCTGCTGTGGGCAGACTGGGCACCCAGAAATGGTGGTACTCAAATCAGACTCAGTGAGGGAGGGCCACATGGCTGAGTTCACACAGAACCTTTATTCCTACCACTATGGCTGCTCACACATGAGCCCATTAAGGATGCTCTGCAGAGGCTGGAAAAGTCTCGAGTGACTCATAACAATAGAATGGATTATTTGTCCATATATTATTGAGAATGTTGCAGTGTCAGTGGATCAGATGTCCTATAGTATTTACATAGGATACTAACATTTTCATACTGTAGGCTCATCCTGAGAGATCAGTCTGGAAATATTTTCCTTAGTTCTCATTGCCCAACTCCAGTTTTTTTTCCTTCCAAGTTCCTGACGCTCGAACAAACTCGTGGGCCCATGCTTTCAACTGGCATAGATCTGCACACCTGGCCATCTGCCCTTCAAGGCATGTGAAGTTCCCAGAAAAACTACGCAGAGCTCTGCTCATAGGGACAAGTGCCCTTCCTTCCATCCTTTGTGGCCACTTGGGCAAAGCTGCAAGGCTGTGACATTCCACTCCCAGCTGGTACGAGATTATTGTGAAGAACCACCTATAACCCAAGCTAGCATTTTTCTTTGAGGGCTGCTTGCATCAAATGCCCCATGAAGTCCTAAGTGTCGACTGAGGGAGAGAAGCATGGGGGTCTGAGCCGCTTTCTCACGTAACGCACTTGTCCTTTCAGGATAGGCTCTGGTAGCATCTCCTAGGTCCCACTTTCTCCTGATTCTTGAATATTGCTAACATGGCGGCACGATGGATCGGGTACCATTCAATTCATATGCCACTTCTGCATCTTTTAAACATTAGCATGAAGGACCACCTCACAACAACTAGGATGGCTACTATTAAAAAAAAAAAAGTAAAATACTGGAAAGAACAAGCTGGCAAAGATGTGGAGAAAATGAGACCCTTGTGCACTGTTGGTGGCAATGTGGACTGGTGCAGCCACTGTGAAGAATAGTATGGAGGCTCCGCGAAAAATCCAAGTTTGAATTAGCATATGGCCCAGCAATGCTGCTTCTACGCATACATCCTAAAGGACAGAAATCAGAGTCTCCAAAAATATGTGTGTGTGTGTACATCCATATTCATGGTAGCATTATTCACAACAGCCAAATGGCGGAAGCCACACAACTGTCCGCTGATGGACGCTTGGAGAAGTAAAATGTGGTATCTACATACAAAGGAATTTTATTCAGCTTTCTTTTTTTTTTTAACATTTATTTATTTTTGAGACAGAGAGAGACAGAGCATGAACGGGGGAGGGTCAGAGAGAGGGAGACACAGAATCTGAAACAGGCTCCAGGCTCTGAGCGGTCAGCACAGAGCCTGACGCGGGGCTCGAACTCACGGGCCGCGAGATCATGACCCGAGCCGAAGTCGGCCACTTAACTGACTGAGCCATCCAGGAGCCCCTATTCAGCTTTCAAAAGGAATGTATTTCTGGGGCACCTGGGTGGCTCAGTTGGTTAAGTGTCCAACTTCGGCTCAGGTCATGATTTCACAGTCCACGAGTTTGAGCCCCCCGTCAAACTCTGTGCTGACAGCTTGGAGCCTGGAGCTTGCTTTGGATTCTGTGTCTCCCTCTTTCTCTGCCCCTCCCGTACTGATCCTCTGTCTCTGTCTCTGTGTCTCTCTCTCTCTCTCAAAAATAAATAAACATTAAAAATTAAAAAAACAAAGGAATGTAGTTCTGACACCTGCTGCAACACAGATTATTCTTGCAGGGATTATGCTAAGGGAAATGAGCCAGTCACAAAAAGGCAACTCCTGTAGGATTTTACTTAAATGAATTACCTAGAGTTGTCAAATTCAGAGATCCAGAGAGTAAAATGGTGGTTTCTAGATGCTGGGGGGAGGGGAAAAGAGGAAGTTACTGTTGTATGGGCGCACTACTGTTTTAGTTTCACGGGTTGAAGAGTTCTAGAAACGGATAGTAGTGATGGTTGTATACCAGTGTGAATGTCCTCAACACCACTGAAGCGTACACACACAAAAAAAATGGTTAAGATGGTAAATTTTGTGTTATGTGTATTTTAGCAAGATTAAAAATAAATGGAAACTTTTAAAAATCAGCACAAAGGCACAGTGGGGCTCGTGGTGGGCTATGCCAGGAACCAGGCGTGATTCTTCAACTGCAGCTTGCCAGAGGCTCCTTACCACATTCCTATCCTCTGCAGATACCTTGAGCGTGTTTGGATCTGCTGGGGCCAAAAGGCCCCCTGCGTAGACCTGTTTGCACCCCAACCCAAACCAGTTGGGAGAGCCTTGTCTTGCTCCAGGCCCCACTCAGAGCGGGCGGCTCAGTACTAGGTTAGAGCAAGAAGTAGTAGGGGTTCCAAGTGAAGCAACATGCCTTTCCCATTGGAGAAGCTATTTCACCTTCTGGGAAGTTGAAGCTGTGTCCCAGACTACTGCATATCTCTGGCAACTTCACCGACATGGCAGCCCATTCTGGATTTTCCCAGAATGCATCGCTTGCCCTCTGACACATGTGTGCCTTGCTTGGGCATCTTGGGTACCTGCTACTTTCTGCTTACCAGACCTAAATTTTTTTTTTAACGTTTATTTATTTTGAGGAGAGAGACAGAGTGTGAGCAGGGGAGGGGCAGAGAGAGAGAGGGAGACACAGAATCTGAAGCAGGCTCCAGGCTCTGAGCTGTCAGCACAGAGCCTGACATGGGGCTTGAACTCACGAACTGCGAGAGCATGACCTGAGGTGAAGTCAGACGCTTAACCGACTGAGCCACCCAGGCGCCCCTCTGCTTCTCAGATCTAATCAGCATGATGTTATCAGCGTAGGGGGCCGGCGTGGGATTCCTGGGACAGCGGACAGATCCAGGTCCCCCGTGGACAAGCAGTAACAAAGAAGCACGGAAATTCGCTTCCAGATGGACACAAACTGCTTATGATCATCTCTGCCTAGTGGCATGAAAAGACAGGAGTTATTTTGGAAGAACTGTACCTGGAGGAAATACTGAAGTGAATTTTGAAATGAACCTAAGAACTTGACGGGAACACACAGTAGGAGCAAAGACATGAGGGTAAGATAAGCCGATGCAAGATACAGAAAGTGATTGGGTGACTAAATGACCCAAAAAAACTCTATGTGGAGCACCTACTAAGTGCCAGTGGACTCTCTTGGCTCAGTGTGTACGAGAGAACGGTAGGACGTGGTCAGGCCTGAAGTGACAGGATGAGGAAACGGTACTTGATTCAGAAGGCCGTTGTCAATCGCTTGAAGACTTGAAGGTCCGTCGCTGGAGAGGGCCATGATCGAAGCGGCTTTTTACGAAGACGCATCCGGCAGCAAGCAGAGGCTGCGGTTCCAGCCAGGATGAAGCAGTGTAGACTTGAACTAGAATAACGACTGGAAAAGGGAGGTGGCGGGACCAGCCGAGGAAATGCTTGCGGAGGAGGGAATCTACGTATGTCTGGATAAGGGCGGCAGCAAGAGGCATAAGCCAAAAACAACTCCCAGCTTTTGAGCTTCAGGGATTGGGACCAACAGGCGAAATAATGAGGTCAAGAGGAAGATGTGGTGTTAGGTAGAAGCTGGTATCTCGAGACTGAAGCATCTTGAGGGCAGGGGCTGTGGCTGCTTCACGTTTTTATCCCCAGTACTCGGCACAAGGCGAGTGAGCACTCAGTAAGTATTTGCCACAAAATATGTTCAATTCTCCCTCTCACTGAATTGTCACATACACCCTAAGAAGGGGGTGTAATTTTCTCCAATTTTTTTTTGCTGTCAATTATTGTTATTTTTATTTTGAGAGAGAGAGAGAGTGCAAGCAGGGGAGAGGAGGAGCAGAGGGAGGGAGAATCCGAAGCAGGCTCCATGCTCAGCACAGAGCCCGACATGGGACTCGATCGCACGACCCTGAGATTCATGACCTGAGCTGAAATCAAGAGTTGGATGTCGAGCTGACTGAACCACCCAGGCACCTCTATCAATTATTTTTTTTATTTAAACCACTGAAGGCATATAAAAATGTAGGAAGTAATATAATAAACATGCATACAGAGAGAGATCTATGCAGCTTGAGAAACAAAATAACACAGGTTTTATCATTTATGCCCATCTTACAGCTGAGAAGCCTGAGGCTCAGAGTGATCAGAAAACTGGCTCAAGGTCACATAGCCAATACATGCCAGAGCTGTGATATGAAAATAGGCCAGTCTGCCTCCAGCGCCCATGTTCTTTTTTTTAAAAAAATATTTTTAAGTTTATTTATCCTGAGAGAGACAGAGACGGCGTGAGTGGGGGAGGGGCAGAGGAAGAGGGGGAGAGAGAGAATCCCAAGCAGGCTCTGCACTATGAGCTCTCGAACCATGAGATCGTGACCTGAGCTGAAATTAAGAGTCGGATGCTTAACCAACTGAGCCACCCAGGCGCCCCTCCAGTGCCCGTGTTCTTAACCACCTCTAGTTTATGCCATCGATGAAACTCCGAGTGGGGGCATCTTGCAGGTGGATGGAAATATAACACACGAAGCGGAGAGAGAAATGAGGACGAAACATATTGATGTGGAATTCTCTGCATCAAAGTGCCAGTTGAAGGGATGGCAGTGGAAAGACAATGAAGAGTGGACTGAGGACAGACCTGGGTTTGAGCAACGCACCTTTGTGGAGAGAGAACAAAATGTAATCGCCTATTTTTAAAACCGTGCCTGTTCACAGAGTAAGTGCTGTTTTTAGATGTTCTAGAGTTTCCCTTTTGTTCCTAGAAAAAGGGCAAAGCTGCCTGTGATCCATGGAGCGCTTCCTCTCCATAACTGGCTTAGGGCCAAGCCAAAGGAGCCTTCGATATTTTGCATCATCAAGTTCATAAAAATCCTGAAGGTGAGAATGTTATTTCTTTTCCAGGCAGAACCCCCAGTGCAGCTTGAGTCATATTGAGTATTGAGTATCTAAATGCATTTCTATCTGAGACTAGACTTTTCAGAAAAAGGTGCCCAACTCCACACATAGCACAGACCACGGAGGTTTAACAGTGCTGAATAGGATTGTATTAAGTTTGTAATCATTAGCAATCCTACCCCTGAGGAAACATTTTTTCGTCTTCGCTGCCAGATCAGAAGTTTTAGTTGCCTCAGGAGAAATGTAAGTATGCCGGAAAAAAAGTCTTACAACTATTTGATAAGTATCCACATCTCCTCAGGCCACTGAAGATCACAGGATTTTGGGAAAGTTCCCAGTTAATGTCAAGTTTTTGTTTAAAAATTTCTACAGCAATATTATTTAACAACTCAAATATCTATGTGATAAACATTTCTTAAGATGGTCTCCAGAAATTTGGTGATATACGATAAAGTACTTTAGGTCTGACTTATGACAAACCTCTTAGGGCTCCTTAAAGACACTATCGATCCCCTTTAAAATGATCAGAAACAGAGAAAGCCCAGACAGATTACCTTGACTCTCTCCTGGATGTCCGTTCTGTGTAAATTCAGGATAGGCTAGTCCAGGTACAAAACTTAAACCATTACATTTCAGTGGCTTCAAGCAACCATAAAAACGTGTTCTTTTCACTTTAAAGACTCTGCTGTGACTCTTCAGGGTGACTGCTTTCCCACTGATGACTCTGGCAAAGGGTCTATTTCTTTCTTCCTTTATTTCAAGCCAATGCTGAATAGTTTTGGGTCACAGTCACATCGCACATTTAGAGTGAATTTACTGTCACTATTTTCTCTATAATCTCAAGATGTGATCCCCAAATATCAAGACAGGGAAGAGGAAGCTGAAAGCCACCCAGGTTGCGCAGAGCTTTGGTTCCAAGATGGTACATGGCACTTCTCACAATCCACTGGACAGAAATGGCCCCGGGACCTGGATGGCTCAGTTGGTTAAGCATCTGACTCTTGGTTTCAGGTCAGGTCATGATCTCATGGTTCATGAGTTTGAGCCCTGCCTTGGACTCTGTGCTGATAGTGGGGAGCCTGCTTGGGGTTCTCTCTCTCCCTCTCTGTCCCTCCCTTGCTTGTCCATGCTCTCTCTCTCTCTCTCTCTCTCTCTCTCAAAATAAATAAACTTAGGGGCACCTGGGTGGCTCAGTCAGTTAAGCATATGACTCTTGATTTTGACTTAAGTCATGATCTCACAGTTCATGAGATCAAGCCCCACACTGGGATTCTCTCTCTCTCTCTTCTTCTCTCTGCCTCTCCCCAGTTTGTACTCTCTCTCAAAAATAAATAAATAAATAAATAAATAAATAAATAAATAAATAAATAAATAAATAAAGAAGTCCACACGGCCCCACCCAACAGTAACAGTGTTGAAAAGTAAAGTCTCCTGTGTGCCCGTGAAGAATGGGAGAATTAAATATTGAGGAGTACAGTCATATCTACCATTTTTACAAGGTGAAAACCACTGAAATGTGAGACATTGATCATAAAATGAGGACAACTATGTTGTGTTTGGCAAGGGAAGAAGTGGTTTGATGAATATAAAGGGAACTAGATCTTAACCCTATTATCTGATGTTTTTCTTGATGATGAAAATAGTTATGGTGAGGGGCGCCTGGGTGGCTCAGTTGGTTAAGTGTCCAACTTTGGCTCAGGTCATGGTCTCACAGGTCATGATCTCACAGTTCGTGAGCCTGAGCCCCGCATCGGGCTCTGTGCTGACAGCTCGGAGCCTGGAACCTGCTTCCGATTCTGTGTCTCCCTCTCTCTCTGCCCCTCCCCTGCTTGCACTCTGTCTCTCTCTCTCTCTCTCTCCCAAAAATAAATAAACATTAAAAAAATTAAAAAGAAAAAAGAAAATAATTTTGTGAAATACACTTCTTTTCCATCAAGGATTCACAAATACTAGAGAAAAATAGCCATTTTCCAACCTGTTGGGCAGAGGCTGATGTCGTGCAGATCTAGGTGCACATCCATCTGTAAATCACGTAGGGTGTTAAGAGTGAGGATTTTTTTCTCGTCTTCTCCCTTCTGGGTTCTGGGGCCAGGTGGAGAGAGTTCTGTTCCATGAAGACTCACAGATGCGGCATCCATTGAAATTTCCCGGGGTTCATTCTAGGCACACCAAATATCAAACTTCAAGAACTAAGTGTGTGATTCTGACTGTACCCATTATTTTCTGTATAATCAGTACGGAAAATGCAGAAAGTGAATCGGTCTCCTTGAGGCGTCTTACAGCGTTTCCACCTGCTCTGGTGCCATCTTCCTTGATCTACTTTTCATTTCCTTGGCATTGTCTGCATCGCTGTTATGGAACTTGGCATCTTTCTCTTCTAAATCTCCCTTCAGTCTCCCAGTATCTGCCACAGTAGCTTGTGCATGACCATCGGTTAATTGATGTGTTTCTTTTTTTTTTTTAAGTTTTTATTTTATGCTCACCATAACAAGGGCAGTCCTTAATCCCCATCACCTATTTCACTCCCCCCCCCCCCCGCGCCCCGTCATCACCCCTCTGGTAACCATCAATTTGTTCTCTGTAGTTAAGAGTCTGTGTTTTGGTTTGTCTCCCTTTTTCTTCCTTCCCGTGTTTGTTTTGCTTCTTTAATTCCACATATGAGTGAAATCATGTGGTATTTGTCTTTTTCTGAATGACTTACTTCGCTTAGGATACTCTGTAGCTCCATCCATGTAATTGCAATTAATGTCAATGTTTCTTAAGGAAACAAGTGGCTAGTTTCTCTTTTTGTCCCACTTAGGATCAACAAAGTTAGCATTTCGGTGATGTACTCCTCATTCCCTCACTTCACTGCCCTCCACCTCCTGCTGCTTTGTTCAATCTTTTCTGCCCCACTGAGTGGTGGTTCAGAGAAGCGGTGAAACTTGGGGTCAACGTTGTGTGTGATCTAACAGTCTGAATTGTGACTGGGGCTGAGGGAAAAGTGGGGGAGGGTTCCTCAGAGAATCTTTAGACCAAACTAAAATGTTTATTTATAGATATTTCTTTCTGCACTGTTATTTTATTTATAAATATTTATAAATATAAATTTATAAGTTTATTAAGTTAACATAGCTTGTTCTATGTGAATTTACCCCGATGATTTGAATTTTTTAATTTTTAAACATTTTTTTAAATTTATTATTTTGAGAGAGAGACAGAGACAGAGAGAGCATGAGCGGGGGAGGGGTAGAGAGAGAGGGAGTCACAGACTGTGAAGCAGGCTCCAGCCTCTGAGCTGTCAGCATAGACCCCAGTGCAGGCCTGGAGCTCATGGACCGTGAGATCATGACCTGAGCTGAAGTTGGACACTTAACTGACTGAGCCACCCAGGCGCCCCTTGATTATAATTTTTGACTCACTGTAACCTAATGCTGATTTCATAGCTATCATAAGGGAAGATATATTTTTAAACGAATCTGGATTTTTTTTTCTTAAAATTAGGCTATTTATATCGTTCAGATTTATGGCTTCCCATGTACCAATTAGTGTTGTGGGTAGTTAAAAAAAACTATGCAAATATGAAGACGAGTCGTATGCAAAAATTACTCACCAAGTAAACTCTTGATCTGCCCACCAGTAGGCGGGACAGAAGAGCCCTGAAATCACACAATTCCAAGATTATTATCTTATTCAGAATGCAAACCCCAAAGTGAATATAAGATGCCTAGTACTTACGGAATTTAGAGATGGAACCCCCTTTAAGGTCATCTAGGCAGGTAACTTTCATTTTGCAAATGAGGAGATTGAGGCCAGTGTGTGAGTTGTGAAGACAGTGCTCCTGATTCTGTGCCTAGTGTTCTTTAGTAAGGTAGAAATTATACCCTGGGTCAGTTTTGTCATATGCAATCATCAGTTTATCCTTCTTGTCCTAATTGTCTCCCAGAGCAGTAGGAGACTGAAATGCTAGAAGATACATGAAAAAGATCTGGACACTTTAAAATAAATGTAACACTGTGTGGTTTAAACATTTATTTGGACAGCTGCAATGTGCCTACCATGCATTGAACAAAAAGAGCTAAAACACAGAATCTCTACAGTTAAAGACGATTAGAAAGAGAGATGAATAAAAGCTAGTAAAAAATTTGAATAGATATTACTCTTTTTAAAAATGTTTATTTAAGTAATGTCTACATCCAACATGGGGCTCGGGCTCACGACCCCAAGATCAAGATCTTCCGACTGAGCCAGCCAGACTCCCTGAATAGATATTATTTTAAGAACTCTGTACAGTTCTCTGAAGTTTTAGCTATGGTGGGCAGTTGTGCACTTAGGGTTGCAAGAAAAAAGGTTGCGGGGGGGGGGGGTTGCATTTCTTCTCTAGCCTTTCCCAATAGCTGAATACTAACAATAGCAACAACTCTTAATATCGTAAATGGAAAAATGATACCTTATAATGGGTCTTTACCTTCCAGTTCAGTTAGAGCTAAGTGAAGACAGCAAATGAGCACCCAACACGGTGCCAAGGGAAAGCATCTCTTCCAACAGTAAAGTGGCAGGTTGATGTGAGATGCCTGACTTAATAGAACACCACCTAAGGCTCTAACACTGTTGCTTTTATGTCCACCCTTACTCCCAACGCTATGCCAGCTGCTCACGTGCTCAAACATACAGGCAGCCCACCAGGCCATCCTGGACCTGGAATGCAAGCGGCAGCCTTTTTTCTGCCCCACCCTGAAGTCCTACCTATCCTGGGACGCCCTGGAAGGAAGCCGGATCAATGGGCGGCGCAGAGCTGCGCGTACTCCCCAGCTCTACTCCAAGAGGCCACACCCAACACAAGGCCCCCATTGTGTCTTGGGGAACAGTAGCCTCACAGTACTCCGGCTGCCCCTCTTACAGAGAAGCGAGCGGCTCTTGACGACCCCAGCCAAGAGCGGGCTTGGGCGGCCGCGCGCAGGGCAGGTGGCAGGAGCGCAGAGGCGCGCGCGCGCTCTAGGGCCGCGCTGGCGCCCCGGGGCCCGCACGCCGGCCTCGCGCGGGCGCCGCCGCACCTGGAGGCGGAGCCAAGCCCCGCGGCCCGCCTGCTCCCGCGCGCGAAGCCCCCTCCCCGCGTCCTTCCCGCCGCGCTGCAGACGCGCGCAGGTGCGTGAGGCCGCGCCCGCCCCGGACCCTGTGGAAGTGGGCCCGCCATGGAGCACATCCGCACGCCCAAGGTTGGTGGCACGGGCGCGGGCGGAAGAGGGAGAGCGGGAGCTGGAGGAGGGATGCTGAGCAGGCGGGAGGCCCGGCTTGCCTGCGGGGCGCTGGCCGAGCCAGCAGCGCGAGCGAGGGAGGAGGCAGCGCTCCAGCATCTCCCGGTTCGCTGTGAGGCTGGGCTTTCTCTTGCTGCCTTACAGGCCTAGCTTTGGCTGCTGCTGGATCTAACCTCTTGTCCTTGAGAGTGCGCATTGCACATAGGGGTGGACGGGAGGGAACCCCGGTTGTCGGTTGAGTAATGGGGCTGCTGATCCGCTGATAAACGCTCCCTTCTAGCCTGGCACTAGGTTGCTGCTGCTCCCCACCCCTTTCGCGCGCCCCCAAATTTTCTCCTGCCTGCTCTGGGCCGTTGAAAGAGAAACAAGCCTTCCTGAGGACAGGTGCCAGCAAACGAGTTGTGTGCAGGTGGATTGAAGGCACTCTGGAAGCTTGTTGAATCTAAGCGTTCAGACCCACCCAGCTCGCCCTTCCGCTTCCCCATCCTCAGGCTATCAGCTGCAGTGGACTTTACACGGAGCAGATGATCCGTATTCGCTGTGGGGGGAATGTTACTACCGGTCCTTCCACCTTCTTGCCTTTTCCGCCAGTTTGGTTCCTTGAGGAGAGAAGGGTGCAGCTTACAGATTCGTCCACCGGTGTGTTTGAAACAGCGCCAGCTTTTGCCACTCAACAAAAGCGCCTCGTCCCTGGCCATTCCAGATAAATAACCCTGGAATCGTTGACCGCTGCACCAAACTTTCCCACTTGTAGTTGCATTACTAATATGATTTAGGGTGAAGACGATGATCGACTTTCCCGTCTGATGAAAACTCTAAACTAGTGAAAGAATATATTTCACAAGCTAGTTGGCTATCTCTCGTTACCACCACCACAGCGTCCTTGGATTTCCAGGATGATCTCACCCCAAAATCTAGGCCCTTGACAGAGTTAAGGCAAAGCTAGGTCTGTGTGGTCAGAACTTAGGCGGCCCCAGGGATCCCACTCATTCCCCCCCCCCACCCCCCCGCAAAGGGGTGAGGGAGGGGTGGGCATAGCTTTGTTACAAGTCCAGTAAGAAGAATTCATTCCTAAATTCTAGGATGGTTTTTAAGTACCTCTTTGTAGAAGCAGCTTTATGATGATCTCATGTCAGTAGAAGAATAAATCTTTTTTAGTTTGCTAGATAGTGTCCGTTCCAATAGTAAATTTAAGTTGTATTGATTTTGCACTGTGGAATTAAATTGTTGCTTGACTATTGGGAACTTGTAAACATAGAAGAGAGTGCCATAAACCACAAGGTTGGTGGCTCAAAGCTTTCAGGATTTAAGTGGTGCTAAATAATTTATTCCGGAATGACCAATTTAACTCATGGAGTCCTTCTCTCCTTGCCAAGGGCATCTTTTCTTTGTCATGATGAAGGGGGCCCTGTATAAAAATGATGTCTGATGTGAATATCAAGAGTGATAGAGTGACATGGTACTCGAGACCATGAATTTGAGGAGTAAAGGCCTTTTCTAATCTATATTCAAGCTGTGTCCAAAGCCATGTGTGTAAACCTGAGCAGCAAGCGATATCTACTTATTCTTAAAACTGGTGCTCATAACCACTTCTAAGCAGTGCAGTGCTTTAAACCAAAAGTCCCCTTCTGTCAGGAAATGGGAAAAAAATGGGGGGGAAATGGAGAATTGTCTGAAATGTCATTGGACTGAGATCATTGACATTTAGGATAGTGCAGGTGTAAAAAATTAAATACAGAGATTGGGTGGATCAGGTTCGTTTACTCATTCATTTCATTTCACAAGCACTTGAGAACCTTTCATGTGTGAGGCTGAAGCGTCAGGGAGCGTGAAGCATCAGGGAACTCCTGTTTGGATGGGGAGGCATTTGCACATCTGGACAGAGATATATACAAGAGATAGTGGCAGGGAGAGGATGGACGGAGGATCAGCTCTACCGTAAGGGGTGAGGGAAGCCTTCTTAAAGAAGAGTGGAGTCTTTCTCTCTTTGTTTTTGGGAAGGAGAGAGAGAACGTGTACAAGCAGGGGAGGGGCCGAGAGAGAGGGGGACCGAGGATCTGAAGCGGGCTCTGTCCTGATAGCAGAGAGCTCAATGTGGGGCTCGGACTCACACCATGAGATCATGACCGAAGCCAAAGTCGGATGCTCAACCGACTGAGCCACCCAGGTGCCCTGAGAAGAGCGGAGTCTTAACATGTAAGGAGTCAAGGAGGACCAGGGGCACTTGAAACAGCTGTCACACAATTGTGTCAATGTGATGTGTTGTAAGATATCGTTACAACCTCAAAGAAGCTGAAACCTTTGGAGTGATGAAGACGAAAACAATGAAATGGTTCCTCAACAGCATCTCTTTTTCCATTTTGCATTTTTAAGCGCCGAACTGATTTTCACAGTATAAATGAAAAATAATAAGACAAGACTACTTACAGAGTATGTGTTTGAAAGTCTATAACTAGTGATAGTTATATTCATCTTATTACTTGCTTCTGGTATGCTCTGGGAGAGCTGAATAGGTAGATTGCCTTAGATTTCATGATTCGTGTTTCGAGCTATAAGGATATAAGGATATTCACAAATTTAGTGTATCTGACCCACGGTGGGTTTTGAAGCGATATTTACCAGGTAGGTAGCAGGTTTTTATTTTAAGAGGAAAAGAAATACACACATGTGTATACATGTGTGTATATACATGTACAGTTGCTTTGCTACTACAATGAAAGTCATTCATTTTTTATAAACTGTATGATACCCATCACAGCCCCTGTGTTCTGCTTCAGTCTCTGGAGTGCAGTTTAAGGAGACAGATGTACATGAATAATCTGGAATACTTTGCACATATTTCTTTCTGTGTGTGTGTGTGCGTGTTTAACTGAAGCCTTTAACAGAGCATATGTTAAGCAGGGTGTTTCTCTCCCACAATGGTTCCTTTGTAGAAAAAAAAAAAGTTTCAAGGACAAGCTAATTTGCAGGTGGGTCAAAGTGTGGACACCAAACCTTATCTGTACTCATCACAGTGAACTTCTGGGTTTCTACTTCACTGTCTGGATTTCTTCACCACTCTCAGAGCTTGCTAGTAAGAAAATATCCTGCAAGAAACTTAGGGATAATTTGGGTTCAGTTCTATGAAGAGGCTTCAGGAATCCTGGACATAGCTTGAAGTGTTTTGTAGGATTTCGTTTGGCATTGGATTGAAGCCACTGTGTCTAGAATCCTGGCTAAGTAATCTCTAATTTTTATGCTTTTGTCTTTCTGGAAGACATTTTTTTTTCCACATCAGTAGATTTTAGGTGTAAAATAAAATATGTGATGACCTCCCAAACTGCAAAACTGACCTTGAAAATGTCTTCTCTTTCCACCTCATTTCCCTAGTTTGAACCATTACTGGAACGGCTTTCTAACTGGTCTCTAACTGTCCTGTTTGCTCTTCTCTATCTCCTTCTCCACAGAGGAAGCCTGGTGATGCTTTTATGGCACAAATTAATCATGTTACTTACCCACTGAAATTCTTGGGTAGCTTCCCTTTGTACCCAGTATATAAAGGGAGAATCCTCAGAGTGGCTGGTAAGGTCCTTTGTAGACTGATCCCTAGTAACTTCCCCAGCCTCATTCTGTGATAGTCACTTTCTTATTCACTACCCTACAGTCACAACCAACCTTAGTGGGTTTCTCAAATGTGAGCTCTTTTCTGCCTCGGGACTTTTGCACTGCTATTCTGTCTGGGGGATACACTTAAAAAAAAATTTATTTATTTATTTATTTTTGAGAGACAGATAAAGGCAGAGTATGAGTAGGGGAGGAGCAGAGAGAGAGGGAGACACAGAATTCGAAGCAGGCTCCAGGCTCCGAGCTGTCAGCACAGAGCCTGACACGGGGCTCAAACTCACAAACTGTGAGATCATGACCTGAACCGAACTTGGATGCTCAACTGACCGAGCCACCCAGGCGCCCCTGGGAGGATACACTTTTTAAATTAAAAAAAATTTTTTTATTTCAGAGAGAGAGGTTGGAAAGAGAAAGAGTGAGTGCATACACACATCATTGGTAGAGGGGCAGAGGGAGTGAGAGAGAATCTCAAGCAGGCTCCATGCTTACTGTGGAGCCCGGTGCAGGGCTCAATCCCACGACCCTGGGATCATGACCTGAGCTGAAATCAAGAGTCCTCACGAGACCCTCAACTGACTGAGCTACCAAGGTGCCCCTAGGGGATACTCTTATTCTTACTCTTCACCTGGGTAGAACTCATCTTTCTTTTTTTTTAAGTTTATTTATTTATTTCGGGAGGGGGGGAGAGGATCCCAAGCAGTCTCTGTACTGTCCTCACAGAGCCCGATGTGGGGCATGATCCCACAAACCGTGAGATCATGAGCTGAGCCAAATCCAAGAGTTGGATGCTTAACTGACTGAGCCCCCCAGGTTCCCTTAAAACTCATCTTTCTAGTTTCAGGCTAAATAGAATGTCCTCAGGGAGGTTGTTGTCCCGTACCTTCTCGAAGTCAGGCTTGCTTGTTAGAGTGTATAACCAAACACAGTATTTTACCTTATGCTCCCTGTTTTTAAGTTGTAGGTTTATTTGAGTGATTGTTTAATGTCAAGCTCCTCTAGACATTGTTTCATGTCTGGACTAGGAGCCCCATGAAGGTGAGGATCATGTCTTGTTCACCCCTGGATCCACGGCACCTAACACAGTTCCTGGCACCAGTTAAGCACACAGTAAATAAATTGATAACTGAATAATAGGAGGAGTGAGTAACTTTTGGTTTCAGCTCTTCAGGTTTTAGTGTTTGCTTTAGTGATCCAGGCCTCGTGGGTTGTACCCATGACGAGGTACAGTATTAGATGTAATAGTGTTTAGTACTTGTAGATGTCGGTATATTGTTATACACACTCACACACACATATATATACACACATATAAATGATAGTATTTTTTGGTTATATGTAGTTTTAATGAGAGAATCCAAATAACATGAAATTCATCATTTCAGTCATTTTAATTTTTTTTTTTTTAGTCTTTATTTATTTTTGAGAGAGAGAGCACAAGCAGGAGAGGAACAGAGAGAGAAGGAGACAAAAAAATCTGAAGCAGGCTCCAGGCTCTGAACAGTGAGCACAGAGCCCGATGCGGGGCTTGAACTCACGAACTGTGAGATCATGACCTGAAGTCAAGTGCTTAACCGGCTGAACCACTAAGGGCCCCACCATTTCAGTCATTTTAAAGTGTACAAATGTTTGTCACTGCATTTACAATATTGTGCAACTATCACCTTTACCTAATTCAGAGCACTTTCATCATCCCGAAAAGAAACCGAGCACTTGTAGGTATTTAGTCGTTAGTCCCCCAAGCCAACCACTAATCTACTTTTTGTCTCTATTAGGTTTGCTTATTCTGGACATTTGCATATAAATGGGGTAAATATAAGACGTGGCCTTTTGTGACTTCTTTCATTTAGCATAATTTTTTCCTATGTTCATTCAAGTCATAGCATGTTATTGATACTTCATTCCCTTTTATTGCAGAATAATATTCCATTATGTGGATATACCACATGCTGTTTATCCAGTCTCCAACTTACGGGCATTTGTTTCTGCTTTGTTGATTATTATGAATAGTGCTGCTATGAACATTCCTATACTTTTTTTTTTTTTGTATATGAAAATAAGTTTTTAAAAAAAATTTGGGTATTGTTGACTCACAATATTGCATTAGTTTCAGGTGTACAACTTAGTGATTTGACTAGTTTATACGTTATGGTAATGTGTGTTGGCAAGTGTAGCTCCCATCTGTCCTGTAACTGCTCTTGCAGTATCATTGACTGTATTCTTTCTGCTTTGCTTTTAATCCCATGACTTGCTTATTCCATAACTAGAGGCCTGAATCTCCCTCTGCCCTTTACCCATTTTGCCCAACCCCTCACCTCCTGAAAATAAGTTTTTAATTCTCTTGAGTGTATCTCTAGAGGTAGAAATACTGGGTCATAGAGTAATTCTATATTACTTTTTGAGGAAATTATGTTTACATATTATGTATTCCTCTCCTGTGATTCCAACAATACAGAATGAACTTCAATAGTAAACAGAACCTAGATACTTTGGAAGCAGTTGTTTAGACAGTGCAAATAGGTTTACATCAAAAAAGAATATAGATTTTAATTGTTACACATTTAAACACTTTCTTAGAGAAACAACATCGTGAGCATGGAATTATATTTCTATCATTCCAATTCCAATTTGTGATAGTATACCCTTTTTACATAGTTAAAGTGTGCTTTTTCTCTCTTACTGAACTTTTTGCCCAGTGTTATCTTAGTGCATATATCTTATAATCAGAACTCACTCACCTACATATTGTTTTAATGAATGTGTATTACTCATTTGACTATAGCTTGCCTAACCTGTTTCCACTATTAAGGATTTGGATTTTAAGCCCTTATGAAAATCCCTGATTTAATTTTCTTTATAGTGCCCAGAATAGAATGTCTTAAAGTAGGAACAATCCTATAAGGGTATTACATGATATCTTTCAGTGTGTGAAAGATTCTTATATGGCCCAGCGTTTAGGCAAATTCTTTATAGTTTCAGCAGAAACAAAGGGTAGAGATGGCAGAGGAGAAGGTCTTGCTGGATATAGAGAAGTTGTTTCCCACAATTATTCCTGTTTGTACAGAAGAAATTAGTTCATCTCTTCAAGGAAAAGAGGGATCTATACAAAGGACTCTTGGCAGTGAAGATACAGAGATATTTCAGGCATCTGGGAAGAGAATCCTGTTTTTTTTTTTTTTTAATTATTGAAGTATAGTTGACATACAGCATTATCAGTTTCAAGCGTGTAACATACTGATCCAACATTTATATACATTATGAAGTGATTACCATGATAAGGCTAGTCACCATCTGTCACCCTACAAATTATTACAATGTTATTGACTGTTCCCTATACTGTACTTTATATCCCTGTGAATTTTTGGTACCTGGAAGTTTGTACCTCTTAATCTGCTTCACCTATTTTGCCCATCCAGCGTTCCTCCCCTCTGGCAGCCACTCATAATTGTGAGTATGTTTGGGTATGTTTATGCTTTGTTTTATTTGTTTGATTTTTAAGATTCCACATATAAGCGAAATCATATGGTGTTTGTTTTTCTTTGTCTGACTTGTTTCACTTAGCAAAATACCATACTTCTAGGTCCATCCATGTAGTCGCAAATGGCAAGACTTCATTCATTTTTATGACTGGGTGATATTCCATTGTATAAATATACCAAATATTCTTTATCCATTCATCTATTGATGGATTCTCAGATTGCTTCCCATATCTTAGTCATTGT
Organism: Felis catus; assembly: GCF_018350175.1. Taxonomy (NCBI): domain Eukaryota; kingdom Metazoa; phylum Chordata; class Mammalia; order Carnivora; family Felidae; genus Felis; species Felis catus. The sequence continues at coordinate 21,152,672 of NC_058371.1, forward strand.
AAATAATACGGTAATGAACAGAGGGACACATCTGTCTTTTGGGATTGGCATTTTTATTTCCTTTGGGTAAATATGCAGTGGTGGAATTACTGGGTAATATGGTAATTCTATCTTTAATTTTTTAAAAAAAATTTAACGTTTACTTATTTGGGGAGAGGGAAGGCAGAGAGAGAGGGAGACACAGAATCTGAAACAGGCTCCAAGCTCTAAGCTGTCAGCCCAGAGCCCGAATTGTGAGATCATGACCTGAGCTGAAGTTGGACGCTTAACCAACTGAGCCAGCCAGGTGCCCCCTCGTTTAATTTTTTTTTTTAATTTTATTTTTTTAGTTTACATCCAAATTAGTTAGCATATAGTGCAACAATGATTTCAGGAGTAGATTTCCTTAGTGCCCCTTACCCATTTAGCCCATCCCCCCTTCCACAACCCCTCCAGTAACCCTCTGTTTGTTCTCCATATTTAAGAGTCTCCTATGTTTTGTCCCCCTCGCTGTTTTTATATTATTTTTGTTTCCCTTCCTTGTGTTCATCTGTTTTGTCTCTTAAAGTCCTTATATGAGTGAAGTCATATGATATTTGTCTTTCTCTGAGTAATTTCGCTTAGAATAATACCCTCCAGTTCTATCCACGTAGTTGCAAATGGCAAGATTTCATTCTTTTTGATTGCCAAGTAATACTCCATTGTATATATACACCACCTCTTTTTTATCCATTCATCCATCGATGGACATTTGGGCTCTTTCCATACTTTGGCTATTGTTGATAGTGCTGCTATAAACATGGGGGTGCATGTGTCCCTTTGAAACAACACATCTATATCCCTTAGATAAATACCTAGTAGTGCAATTGCTGGGTCATAGGGTAGTTCTATTTTTAATTTTTTGAGGAACCTCCATACTGGTTTCCAGAGTGGCTGCACCAGCTTGCATTCCCACCAACAATGCAAAAGAGATCCTCTTTCTCTGCATCCTTGCCAACATCTGTTGTTGCATGAGTTGTTAATGTTAGCCATTCTGACAGGTGTAAGGTAGTATCTCATTGTGGTTTTGATTTGTATTTCCCTGATGATGAGTGATGTGGAGCATTTTTTCATGTGTCAGTTGGCCATCTGGATGTCTTCTTTGGAGAAGTGTCTGTTCATGTCTTTTGCCCATTACTTCACTGGATGATTTGTTTTTTGGGTGTTGAATTTGATAAGTTCTTCATAGATTTTGGATGCTAACCCTTTATCTGATATGTCATTTGCAAATATCTTCTCCCATTCTGTCGGTTGCCTTTTAGTTTTGCTGATTGTTTCCTTCTCTGTGCAGAAGCTTTTTATTTTGATGAGGTCCCAGTAGTTCATTTTTGCTTTTGTTAACCTTGCCTCTGGAGACATGTTGAGTAAGAAGTTGCTGCGGGCAAGATCAAAGAGGTTTTTGCCTGCTTTTGTCTCAAGGATTTCATCCATTTTGAGTTTATTTTTATGTATGGGGTAAGAAAGTGGTCTAGGTTCATTCTTCTGCATGTCCCTATCCAGTTTTCCCAGCACCATTTGCTAAAGAGACTGTCTTTATTCCATTGGATATTCTTTCCTGCTTTATCAAAGATTAGTTGGCCATATGTTTGTGGGTCCATTTCTGGGTTCTCTGTTCAGTTCCATTGATCTGAGTGTCTTCTTGTGCCAGTACCATACTGTCTTGATGATTACAGCTTTGTAGTTTAGCCTGAAGTCCAGGATTGTGATGCCTCCTGCTTTGGTTTTCTTTTTCAAGATTGCTTTGGCTATTTGGGGTCTTTTCTGGTTCCATACAAATTTTAGGATTATTTATTTTAGCTCTGTGAAGAATGCTGGTATTATTTTGATAGGGATCCCTAGTTTAATTTTTTGAAGATCCTCATTTTCCATAGTGCCTACACCAGTTTACGTTCCCACAGACACTACATGAGGGTTTCCATTTCTGCACATTCTTGCCAACATTTGTCATTTCTTGTCTCTTTTTTTTATATTAGCCACTCTGACAGGTTTGGGGTGATCTCTCATTATGGTATTGATTATCCTTTCCCTGATAATTAGTGATGTTGAGCATCTTTTCATGTGTCTGTTGGCCATTTGTATGTCTTCTTTGGAAAATGTCTGTTCAGGTCCTCTGCCCATTTTTTAATTGGATTGTTGCGGGGTTTTTTAATGTCAAGTTGAATGAGTTCTGTATATATTTTGTGTATTAGTCCCTTATCAGATATATCATTTGCAAATATCTTCTCCCATTTAGTAGGTGGCCTTTTTGTTTCGTTGATGGTTTCCTTTCCTCTGAAAAAGCTTTTAAGTTTGGTGTAGTCCTATTTATTTATTTTAATTTTTTTTTTCAACGTTTATTTATTTTTGGGACAGAGAGAGACAGAGCATGAACGGGGGAGGGGCAGAGAGAGAGGGAGACACAGAATCGGAAACAGGCTCCAGGCTCTGAGCCATCAGCCCAGAGCCCGACGCGGGGCTCGAACTCACGGACCGCGAGATCGTGACCTGGCTGAAGTCGGACGCTTAACCGACTGCGCCACCCAGGCGCCCCAGTCCTATTTATTTTTGATTTTTTTTTTTTATCCTTTTCTCTGGAGATCCAAAAAATATTTCTTAGACTGGTCATTGAGTTTACTGCCTGTATTATACTTTATGAGTTTTATGTTTTCAGATCTTTAATTAAAATTTTTTTTTCAACGTTTATTTATTTTTGGGACAGAGAGAGACAGAGCATGAACGGGGGAGGAGCAGAGAGAGAGGGAGACACAGAATCAGAAACAGGCTCCAGGCTCCGAGCCATCAGCCCAGAGCCTCACGCGGGGCTCGAACTCACGGACCGCGAGATCGTGACCTGGCTGAAGTCAGACGCTTAACCGACTGCGCCACCCAGGCGCCCCTATGTTTTCAGATCTTATATTGAAGTCTTTAATCCATATTGAGTTTATTTTAGTATATGATGTAAGAAAGTGGTCCAATTTCTTGCATATATGTGTGGGTTTATTTCTGGACACTGTTCTGTTCCATTGATCTGTGTGTCTGTTTTAGTGCCATTACCATACTGCTTTGATTACTGTATGTTTGTCGGTTAGTTTGAAATCTGGGAGCATGATAGCTCTAGTTTTGTTCTTAAGATTGCTTTGGGTATTTGGGATCTATTGTGGTTTCATACAAATTTTAGGTTTACTTATTCTAGTTCTGTGAGAAATGCCATTGGTATTTTAATAGGGATTGCGTTGAATCTGTAGATTGCTTTAGGTGATATGGACATTTTAATAATATTGATTCTTCTTGTCTATGAGCACAGTAACACTTTCCATTTATTTGTGTTGTCTTCAATTTCTTTCATCCATGCCTTCTCATTTTCAGAGCGTAGGTTTTAAAAAAAAATTTTAATGTTCATTTATTTTTGAGAGAGGGAGAGAGAGAGAGAGCGCGAGCGAGCATGATTGGGGGAGGGGCAGAGAGAGAGGGAGACGCAGAATCTGAAGCAGGCTCTAGGCTCCAAGCTGTCAGCACAGAGCCTGATGCTGGGCTCAAACTCACAAACCTTGAGATCATGACCTGAGCCAAAGTTGGATGCTTACAACTGACTGACAGGTGCCCCCAGAGCGTAGGTTCTTAAACACCTTGGTTATATTTATTCCTAGGTATACATCCTTTTTGATGGAATTGTAAATGGGATTGTTTACTTAATTTCTCTTTCTGATACTTTGTTGCTAGTGTAAAGATTTATTAGCAACAGAATAATTTCTGGGTATTAATTTTGTATTCTGCAAATTTACTGATTAGTTCTAATAGTTTTTTTGGTGGGGTCTTAAGAGTTTTCTATATTATGTCATATGCAAATAGTGACACTTTTATTTCCTCCTTACCAACTTGGATGCCTCATTTCTTTAGCTTGTGTGATTGCTGTGGTCACTTGTTCCTGATCTTAGGAGAAAAGCTTTCAGCTTTTCACTGTTGAGTGGGTTTGTTACATATGGTGATTGTTATGTTGAGGAATGTTCTCTCTATACCCACTTTGTTGAGAGTATTTATCATAAATGGATGTTGAATTTTGCCAAATGTTTTTTGTTTTTGCATCTACTGAGATGATCATATGATTTTAATCCTTCTTTTTGTTAATGTAGTATATCACATTGATTGATTTGTGCATATTGAACCATTCTTTCAGAATCCCATTTGATTTTGGTGTATGATCCTCTTAATGTATTGTTGACTTTGGTTTGGTAATATTTTCTTGAGGATTTTTGTGTTTGTGTTCATCAGGAATATTGGCCTGTAATTTTATTTTTTTTGTAGTGTCTTTGTCTGGATTTGGTATCAGGGTAATGCTGGTCTCACAGACTGAATTTGGAAGTGTTTCTTTCTGTTGTGTTTGTTTGGGACTAGTTTGAAAAGGATAGGTGTTACCTCTCCTTTAATATTTGTTAGAATTAACTTGTAAGTCCATATGGACTTTTCTTTATTGGGTTTTTTTTTTTATTACCTATTCAGTTAAAAATTTTTTAAGTGTTTATTTTTGAGAGAGAGAGCATGCATGGTCTTCTAGTTCCAGCATGTGAATGGGGGAGGGGTAGAGGAGGGGGAGTGTGGCAAAGGATCCAACGCTGGCTTAGTGCTGACAGCAGAGAATCCAGTGCAGGGCTTGAATGGGGGAACCGTGAGATCATGACCAGAACTCAAGTCGGAAGCTTAACGGACTGAGCCACCCAGGTGCGCCTACCTATTCAATTTTATACTAATATTTGGTCTGTTCACATTTTCTCTTTCTTCCTGATTTAGTTTGGAAGATTGTGTGTTTCTAGGACTTTACCCATTTCTTTTAGTTTCATCCATTTTTTTTCTATGTCCAATTTGTTGGCATATAATTGTTCATGGTGGCCTCGTCTAATCCTTGGTATTTCTATGGTGTTGGTTATAGCTTCTCTTTCATTTCTGATTTCATTTATTTGGGCCCTCTCCGTATTTTTCTTCTTCAATCCGGCTGAAGGTTTTTCAGTTTTGTTATCTTTTCAAAGAACCAGCTCTTAGTTTTGTTGATCTTTTCTATTGTTTTTAAAGTCTGTGTTTCATTTATTTCCCTTCTCATTTTTATTACTTCCTTCCTTTTACTAACTTTGGGCTTTTTCTTTTTATAGTCCATTGGGTGGAAGTTAGATTGCTTATTTGAGACTTTTCTTATTTCTTGAGGTAGGCCTGTATCACTATCAACTTCCGTCTTAGAAATGCTTTTGCTGCATCCCATAGATTTTGGACCATTGTTTTTCCATTCTCATTTGTCTCAAGGTATTTCTGGATTTCCTCTTTGATCTCGTTGACTCAGTGGTGGTTCAGTAGTAGCGTGTTGTTTGGCCTGTATGTATTTGTGGGGTTTTTTTAGTTTTTTTTTCTTATAATTAATTTCTAGGTTCATATTGCTGTGGTTGGGAAAAAAATGCTTGATTTCAATCTTCTTAAATTTACTTATTTATTTATTTATTTATTTATTTATTTTAATGTTTATTTTTGAGAGAGAGAGAGTGTGTGAGCGGAGGAGGGTTGAAGAGAGAGGGAGACATACAATCCGAAGCAGGCTCCAGGCTCTGAGCTGTCAGCACAGAGGCCAACGTGGGGCTCAAACCCTTGAACTGTGAGATCATGACCTGAGTGGAAGTTGGATGCTCAACCGACTGAGCCACCCAGGTGCCCTCAGTCTTTTTAAGTTTACTGACAGTTGTTTTGTGGTCTAACATGGGATCTGTTCTATAGAATGTTACATGTGCACTTCAAAGGAATGTGTATTTTGCTGTGTTTGAATGGTATATTTTGTATATATAAATCCATCTTGTCAATTATATCACTTACGGACTCTGTTTCCTTATTGTTTTTCTCTCTGGTTGATCTATCCATTGATGTAAGATGAAGTGTTAAAGCCTACAGTATTATTGTATTGCTGTCACTTTCTCCCTCTATATCTGTTACTATTTGCTTTACATATGTAGGTGGTTCTTTGTTGGGTGCATAGATACTTGGAATTGTTAAATCCTCTTGTTGGAGGGATCCCTTTATCATTTTGTAATGCCCTTCTTTGTCTCTTGTTACAGTCTTTGTTTTTAAGTCTGTTTTGTCTCATACAAGTATTGCTACTCAGGTTTCTTTTCATTCCATTTGCGTAGGATGTCTTTTTCCATCCATTCACTTTCAATCTGTGTGTGTCTTTAGGTCTGAAGTGAGTCTCTTGGAGGCAGCATATATATGTGTCTTGTTTTTTTTTTAATCCATTCAGCCAGTTTGTGTCTTTTGTTGGAGCATTTAGTCCATTTACATTTAACAAATAGTAACTATTATTATTTTCTAAATGTTTATTTATTTACTTTGAGAGAGAGAGTACGTGTGCACATGTGAACCAGGGAGGGTCAGAGGGAGAGGGAGAGAGAATCCCAAGCAGGGTCCACACTGTCAGCGCAGACCCTTACCTGGGGCTTGAACTCAGGCCATGAGATCATGACCTGGGTTGAAATCAAGAGTTGGATGCTCAATCAACTGAGCCATCTGGGCACCCTACATTTAAAATAATTATTGAGGGGCACCTGGGTGGCTCAGTTGGTTAAATGTCCAACTCTTGGTTTCAGCTTGGGTCATGATCTCATGGCTCGTGGGTTCGTGCCCCACATTGGGCTCTGTGCTGGCAGCACAGAACCTGTATGGAATTCTCTCTCTCTCTCTCTCTGCCCCTCCCTGCTCATGCTCTCTCTCAAAATAAATAAATAAATAAATAAACATTTAAAAAATTAAAGATAATTATTGATAGGTATGTGTTGATTGCTATTTTTTAGCTATTTTCTGGTGGGTTTTGTAGTTCTCCTTTGTTCTAGAATCATGTTTGAATTTCCTCTAAGCCAAGTGACCAACTACCCCAATCATACTCCTTATGCAAGGAATTCACTGTGTCCCTTGGCAGTCCATAATGACCATGGACAGCTCTAATCATTAAGAAGTTGTCTTTACATTTAGGAAAAATCTGTTTCACTTCAGTTTTTAGTAATTAGGTTGAGCTCTGTCCCTTGGGATATTGCCCAGTACTTCAACCCGCCTTCCAGAAAATGGCCCTTCAGGTATTTCATTTGATGCTATCTCCCTAATGCTTCCCTCCTACCTAAGTAGTTAGCTTAGCACCACCTATCCTGGCAACCAACCAGTGGCTTCATTTACATCCCTTTACCATCTTGGTTTCTTTACTCAGTGCATTACAAACACATGATTATTTCAGGTTTTGTTAAATTGGGAGAGAGTAAAATTTAATAACTATTTTTATACATTTTTTAAAAACTTATTTATTTTGAGAGAAACAGAGCGTGAGCAGGAGAGAGGCAGAGAAAGACAAGTGAGAGTGAATCCCAAGCAGGCTTCAAGCTCAGCACAGAGACTGATGCGGGCTAGATCTCACAACCATGAGACTGTGACCTGAGCCGAAATCAAGAGTTAGATGCTTAACCAACTGAGCCACCTAGGCATCTCTAATGACTATTTTTAAATTGTGTATACCATAGGGCCACATCTCAGTGGCCTTTCAGTAAACTGACTGGAAGAGAACCCTTAAGTTAACTCTACACATTGTGCTGTGAAGTCAAGCCTGCCCTGCCTTTTCCTTGAATGATACTCTTACCCTCCTCTTTGTTGAATATAGTCTCATTGGATTTGGTTTATTGCTTAATCCCTTACTCTGTCTTTTGGTCCTGATACACTTCCGCTGTTCTTCTCAGTTTGGTACCACTGGCGTTTTAACAAGCTCACTCTGTTAGCTCATCCATGCTCTCATCGAGAAAAAACCAGATTAGGTGGATGTGACTTCCTTGTAACTAAAGCCAGTTTCCCCCCATCTCCCAGGATCTCAATCCCAATGGCAGATTAACTTGCTCTTTCAGTTTGGTGCCATCTACCATTTGAGAAACTTGTCCTTCATCACTTCTAATAGCTTATCAAAGAGCAATGAAGTAGTCTGTGATGATGACTGAGTGAATCCACAGTGTTCCTGCTGATGGATGGTTTCCTTTTCTAGGTTCATACAAAATTCCATTAAAGAAGCAATTTTAGAGTCTTGCTTTGAATTTATGTCAAACTCACCAACTTATAACTACAGAATTCCATCTCCCCCATTTGAAAATGGTGATCTGATTTGCAAGTGTTCTCTGTGACAGAGATCGATAGATTCATGAGAAGCTTCTTTCTGTGTCATTCACTAGCATGATACCATCAGCACTGAATGTTATCTCTTCTTTCGTTTTCATTTAACAAATAATTTTCAGGTTATAAAAGTATTACTTTTGATTCTATATTAGAATCAATATTAGAATTGACCTAAAAATTAACCACTGTTAAAATTTGAGTGTATTTCCTCCTGCCAGTTTTTCCTTTGCATGAATTCTCAACTTTTTTGTTTGTGTAGAAATTAAGGATCACCCAGTTCAATTTTGCAGTATGCTTCTTTTACTATATTTTACAGTGTATCAGAGAACATAAGAATCCATATTCATTCATTCAGTGTTTATATATAAGTGCAAGTACCTACTAGGTAACTTTCTAATTAGAGGGATACAGACTGTGTGTGCATGTGTATGTGTGTGTGTGATGGAGAAAATGAGATCAAGAAAAATAGTGAAGGGGGAGAGGGTTGTTAGTTTGAGTGAGTTAGGATTGTTATTTTATATATGATAGTAACATGGCCTTCCTGATAAAATGAGATCAGAACAGAGAGCTAAGAAAGTGAGGAAGGAAGCCATCTACATGTGTAAGGAAAGCAGAGGGAACATTCTGGTGCAAAGGTCCTGAAGTAGGACTATGCTTGGAATCTTCAATGCATAGCAGAGAGACAGCATAGTCAAAGGCACGGGAGTGGGGTAGTGGGAGATGAGGTTTGAAGAGGACCAATGCAGTGAATGTGCAGACCCTTACTCTGGGTGTGAGAAGATCCAAGGGAAGGATCCGAGCTTTGACTTCCATTTAGCAGGGCTCGGGCATAAGTAAAGTGGGCGGAGGTGGGAGGGTAAGCGAAGATGGCAAGAGGGGACTGGGGTGGGGGGGTAGCAGTGGAGTGAGAATAAACTGGGTATAATAATTTAAGAGTCGTGTGGTGAGGATTTACTGATGGAGTAGACCAGAGAGCAGAGGAAAAGAGGAGGCGAGGATAATACCAAGGCTGTTGGCCCTGGCACTAAAAACATGGATTGCTGAGATCGGAAGAGGTACAGGAGGAAAACTGGAGATAGCGTGAGAGGGAATCCAGAGGTCAGCTGTGGACATGTTGAGTTTGAGAGTTCTGGGGGGCACACAGGGGAGTTCCATACTAAAACCCGGGTACTCCCTTCAAAAACTACAGAATGACAACACAAGAGTGACATACTTTTTATAGGTATTTTATACTTTTTATACTCTTTCTTTTTTACTGTATATATTTTATAAAGGTCTCAAAATCTTTATGAAAGTAATCTGATGAAATGAATTCAGTCATTATATACGCATTCTGAACTTTTTCTCATAAAGCATATGTTTGTGTGTTAGGTCTTAGCACCCTCTGGATTTCATTGTTTTTGTTTTTGTTTTTTTATTTTTTATTTTTTATTTTATTTTATTTTATTTTTTTAAATTTTATTTTTCAACGTTTATTTATTTTTGGGACAGAGAGAGACAGAGCATGAACGGGGGAGGGGCAGAGAGAGAGGGAGACGCAGAATCGGAAACAGGCCCCAGGCTCTGAGCCATCAGCCCAGAGCCTGACGCGGGGCTCGAACTCACCGCGAGATCGTGACCTGGCTGAAGTCGGACGCTTAACCGACTGCGCCACCCAGGCGCCCCATGGATTTCATTGTTTTTTTAAGAACTATTTAATGTTGAGTATTCTATCATATACCATGTACATAAATAATATATTTCTTCAGGGGTGCCTGGGTGGCTCAGTTGGTTGAACCTTGGTTCGGCTGAAGTCATGATCTCATGGTCTGTGAGTTCAAGCCCTGCATCGGGCTCTGTGCTGACAGCTCAGAGCCTGGAGCCTGCTTCAGATTCTGTGTCTCTCTGTCTCCATCCCTCCCCTGCCCTCACTCTCTCGCTCTCTCTCTCTCAAAAATGAGTAACTGTTAAAAAAACTAAAACAAAATGTTTACTTTAGTTCAATCTTTCTTTTTTTTTTTAATATGAAATTTATTGACAAATTGGTTTCCATACAACACCCAGTGCTCATCCCAAAAGGTGCCCTCCTCAATACCCATCACCCACCCTCTCCTCCCTCCCACCCCCCATCAACCCTCAGTTTGCTCTCAGTTTTTAACAGTCTCTTATGCTTTGGCTCTCTCGCACTCTAACCTCTTTTTTTTTTCCCTTCCCCTCCCCCATGGGTTCCTGTTAAGTTTCTCAGGATCCACATAAGAATGAAACCATATGGTATCTGTCTTTCTCTGTATGGCTTATTTCACTTAGCATCACACTCTCCAATTCCATCCACGTTGCTACAAAAGGCCATATTTCATTTTTTCTCATTGCCACGTAGAATTCCATTGTGTATATAAACCACAATTTCTTTATCTATTCATCAGTTGATGGACATCAGTCTTTCTTTTTGACTGACTTTGCCAATCATCCATCAAGATGGATGGTAAACAAACGCATTTCTTAGCACGAGAGGAGTGTACTATTTAAAGGTATTCTCGACGCTTCTTTTCTAATAGGAAAGATCGTGTTTTGCTTCACTTCCTCTGGTTCATATATTTGCATCCATTTTAAACAAATACATTTATAACTTAATAAAAAAACAAATAACTCAATTAAATAGTAGGTGAATAGATGTTTGAATAGACGTTTCTCAAAGAAGTTTCTTATTTATCAATAAGCACATGAAAAGATGCCCAACATCACTGATCATTAGGTATATGCAAATCAGAAGATAGTAGGATACTTCGTAGCCGTTAAAATGGCTGTTGTAAAAATAATGAAAATAACAAGTGTTGGCAAGGATGTGGAGAAATTGGAACCCTTGTGCATGGCTGGAGGGAATGTATAATGGTGCAGCTGCTGTGGAAAACAATTTGATGGTTCCTCAAAAAGTTAAACATAGAATTACCATGTCACCCATCAATTCCACTTTTAGCTGTATACCTAAAAGAATTAAAAACAGGAAAATAAACAGATAGTTGTATGCCATGATCATAGATACATTAATCACAATAGCCAAAGAGGAGAAACGATCCATGTGTTCAGTAACCGGTGAATGGGTGAACAGATTACGGAATATACATAGGATGGAATATTATTTGCCATAAAAGAGAATGGAGTTCTGATGCATTCTGTAAAATGGATGAACATGAACTCTTAAGACGTTTTGCTGAGTGAAATAAGGCAGACAGAAAAGGGGAAAATATTGTATGATTCCATTTATATGAGGTATCTGGAGTGAGAAAATTCTTAGAGAAAGAAGTAAAATATAAGTTCCCAGGGTCCAGAAGTCAGGGAAAGTGAGTTACTGCTTAATAGTTACAGAGTTTCTGTTTCAGGTGATGAAAAAGTGTGGTAATGGAGGTGATGGTTATATACCTAGAATGTACTTAATACCGCCGAATGGCACGCTTAAAAAATGGCTGACATGGGGGCACCTGGGTGGCTCAGTCAGTTAAGCGTCCGACTTTGGCTCAGGTCGTGATCTTGTAGCTCCTGAGTTCAAGCCCCAGGTCAGGCTCTGCGCTGACAGCTCAGAGCCTGGAGCCTGCTTTGGATTCTGTGTCCTCCCCTCTCTGCCCCTCCCATGCTCATGCTCTGTCTCTCTCTGTCTCATAATAATAAATAAACGTTAAAAAAAATTTAGAAAGTTGGCTGATACGGTAAATTGTAGGTTATGTGGTTTCGCTGCAATAAAGAAGAAAGCAAACAAATTCATTGCCTGCCACATACCCTGTGCATTTGTGAACTGAGTATTTGTTAACTGAGTGATTGTGGAATGAATGAAGGAAGGAGGGAAGGAATTCCCTCTCTACTTAATTTGGCAAGTGTACGTCAACTATAAGCACGGTAGTGGGAGGCAGCGTGGCTCTCAAGTCAAGTGCCCACAGTTTTAATTCTTATTCTGCCACTTGCTTATTGATACATCTTTTTTTTTTTTTTTTTTTTTTTAGTTTTGGCATATGTTTAAAGATGAGAAAGAATTCACATTCACATAATTCAGTCTTTCAAAATGTACAGTCCAGTGCACTTTGTGGCCTTTGTGTAATATTTTTACTGTCTAATTTTGCAACATTTCTATCACCTCCAAGAGAAACTTCATACCCATTAGCCGTCTGTGCCCATATATCTGCCCACACTCCTGGCATCCACAAATCTGCTTTCTGTCCCCGCACGTTTACCTTTGCTGGACATTTTATATAAATGGACTCAGACAGTATGTGGTCCATTGTGACCGGCTTCATTCACTTCGTGTATCATTTCCAAGTTTCCCCTGTGTTGTAGCTCATATCTGTATTCCCTTCCTTTTTGTTGCTGGATGATATTCCATTGTATGGAAACACCAACACCCGCATTTCTTTATCTGTCCATCAGTTGACAGATATTTGGGTTGTTGCCATTTTTTGATTTTTGGTGACTAAAGCCTCTATGAACAGTCATGTACAAGTGTTTTGTGTGAACATATGTTCCGTTCTCCTGACTATCTACCCAGGATTGGAATATTGGGGTCATATGGTAACTGTGTGTTTGATCTTTTGAGAAACTAACAAATTGTTTTCCAAAGAGGCCATTTTATAGTCCCAACAGCAACGTGTGAAGGTTCTGATTTCTCCATGTTCTGGTCAACGCTTGTTATTACTGTCTGTCTTTTTGATTATAACTATCCTAATGGGTGTGAAGTGATATCTCCTTGTGATGGTTTTTCATTTCCCTGATGGCAAATGATGTTGAACACCTTTTTGTGTGCTTATGGGCTATTTGTATATCTTCTTTGGAGAGATCTCTATTCAGACCCTTTGCTTTTTTTTTTAATAGCCTTTTTATTTTTTATTTGTTATTTTTAAAAAATTTATTTATTTATTTTTGAGAAAGAGAGAGCAGGACAGGGGTAGAGAGAGAAGGAGAGAGAGAATCCCAAGCAGGCTCTGTATTGTCAGCCCATAGCCCGACATGGGTTTCGAACTCATGAACTTTGAGATCATGGCCTGAGCTGAAGTTGGACACTTAACCAACTGAGCCACCCAGGTACCTCAGCCTCTTCGGTTTTTAAAGCAGTTTTAGGTTCACAGCAGTACTGAGCAAAAGGTATAGATTTCCGTATACTTCCTGCCCTGACACATACATACTTTTCCCCATTGTTGACATCTGAGTCAGAGTGGTCCATTTGTCACTACTGATGAATGTATACTGACACATCATTATCACCCAGAGCACGTGGTTTACATTAGGGTTCATTCTTGCTGTTGTACATTTTATGGGTTTGACAAACTTATAGTGACATGTATCCATCAGTATAGTATCATATGGAGTGGTTTCACTGCCCTGAAAATCCTCTGTGTTCCATTTGTTTGTCCGTCTGTCCACACCCTCAACTCTGGCAACCTCTGATCTTTCTAGTGTCTACAGAGTTTTGCCTTTTCTAGAATATTATCTAGTTGGAATCATACAGTACGTCGCCTTTTCTGATTGGCTTCTTTCACTCAGTAATATACGTTTAGGTTTCCACCATATCTTGTCATCACTTGATAACTCATTTCTTTTTAATGCTGAATGATACTCTTTTGTCTGGGTATACCACATTTTATTTACCCATCCACCTCCTGAAGGTCATCTTTGTTGCTCCCAAGTTTCGGCAATTGTGAATACAGCTGTTATAAACATCCCCGTAATGTGTTTTTGTGTGGATGTGAGTTTTCGCCTTCTTTGGGTAAATGCTAAGGAGCACACTTGCTGGATTATGTGGTAAGGTTATGTGTAGTTTTGTAAGAAACCAACGGACTGTCTTCCAAACTCCCACCAGCAGTGAATGTGAACTTCTGTTGTTCCACATCCTCATCAGCATTTGGTGTTGTCAGGGGCTTGTTTGCCATCTGCGTGTCTTTGGTGAGGTGTCTCTTAAGGTCTTTGGCCCATTTTTTTTTTTTAACCAAGTTGTCTTTTTATCAGAAACGTCTTTGGCAAATATTTTCCCCCAGTCTGTAGCTTTTCTTCTCATTTTCTTGACAGTGTCTTCCACACAGGTTTTTGTTGTTGTTGTTGTTATTGTTTTTTAAGTTTATTTATTTGTTTTGAGAGAGACAAACAGCATGAGTTGGGGAGGGACAGAGAAAGAGGAAAGCCAAGAATCCCAAGCAGGCTCTGCATTGTCAGCATGGAGCCTGACGCGGGGCTGGAACCCAATAAACTGCGAGATCATGACCTGAGCAGAAACCAAGAGTAGGACACTTAACTGACTGAGCCACCCAGGTGTCCCTCCCCCTTTTCTTTTAATTTTAGAGAGAGAGAGAGAGAGAGTGAGAGAGACAATCTTAAGCAGGTTCCACACTCAGCACGGAGTCTAACATAGGGCTTGATCCCATGACCCTGGGATCATGACCTGAGCTGAAATCAAGAGTTGGACACTTAACCAACTGAGCCATGTAGGCAAATTAATTAATTAATAGATCATGCCTTTGGTGTTGTATTTAAAAAGTCATTTCCAAAACCTAGGTCATTGAGATTTTCTCCTATGTTATGTCCTAAGCCTTTTGTTCATTTTAAATTGGGTTGTCTATCTTTTGATTGTTGAGTTGTTAAGCCTTTATATGTTCTGGATATCAGAACTTTATGTATTCTAGACACCAGTTCCTTTTTTTTTTTTTTTTAATGTTTATTTTTGAGAGAGAGAGAGAGAGAGAGAGAGAGACAGAGTGCGAGCAGGGGAGGGGCAGAGAAAGAGGGAGACACAGAATCTGAAGCAGGCTCCAGGCTCTGAGCTGTCAGCAGAGAGCCCGACACAGAGCTCGAACCCACGAACTGTGAGATCATGACCTGAGCTGAAGTCAGATGCTTAACTGACTGAGCCACTCAGGCACCCCCACCAGATATAGGAGTTGAAAATGCTTGCTCCTGTTCTATGGCTTGTTTTTTTTTTTTTTCATCTTCTGCGCTGTGCAAACATCTTTGAAGTGCAAACATTTCTAATTTTGATTAAGCACAGTTTACCTATTTTTCTTTGGTTGTTTATACTTTAGGTGGCTTATCTAAGAAGTCATCGCCTTATCTGTGGTCACAAAGATTTATACTGTTCAGGTCTTTGATCCATTTTGAGTTAATTTTTGTGTTTGGTGTGAATTAGAGGTCCAAATTCATTCTTTTCTCATCGAATTCCAGCTGTCCCAGCATCATTTATTGAAAAGTCTTTTCTTGTCTTGACACCCTTGTGGGAAATCAGTTCCCTGTTGAACTGATTTTGCATAGGCCGTAGATGCATGGGTTTCTTACTGGACATGCAGTTGTATTTTTTGATGTCCATATTCAGCCTCAACTAGTATCACAGAATCTTGACTTGTAGCTAGGTATATGTTCTTAAATGAGTCATCTGAGGTCTCTCAAAGCCTTGATTTCTTCATCTGGAACCAGTTAGGAGACTGAACCAGAGAATACATTTAAGGTGCTTAGTAACTTGGCATTCAGTACATTTCAGCTGTTTTTATTACTTTTATCATCATCTTTAGTGCACAAAGAGGTGGCCACAGGTTTGTATGCTGAAATGGCTTCTATCAAATTTGATAATAAAAAACATTTTCTTAATCCAAACATGTCATTTGACTTACTTGCTTCCCCACTGCACAATGGGTTACATTGTTTCCTCTGAAGGCACTCTACAAAGAATGCCTTCCTGTAACCCTACTGTACTTCACACCCATACTTGAGAGCATATTTTCCTTTTATAAAAACATTAATTTATCGAACATGGATGAATATGGAATCACGTGGATTTTAGGAAAGATGTCAAGCTTTGTTCAGGAATCCTTTGCAGTGGCCTGGGTTCCTCTTCACAAAGCCTCAGTGACATCACCCTGGATTGCTGAGGGAGAATCTTTTTGGAGTGGATGTGTGCAGAAGAAACTGAGAGACACGCTTTGATTTTTTTTTTTTAAAGTGGCTGAAAGTAACATGGTAACCTTAAAGTTTTCAAAAGGGATATAATGAAGGCATTATATACCTTGAAACTTTGGAAATCTTGTGAGGAATGGTAGACTTGAAACTGTAACCTTTTATGTATGTCCGTTTTATTTATTTATTAGTAAATCTCAGTATTTGCCCTTGAACTTTCGTCTTTAACTGGTTCTGTTCAGTTGTCATTTCTGTCATATCTCTGCCAGAAAAACAGTGTCTGGAATGTTTATTTTCGCAGATGTACATATATTTTCTCATCCTTATTTAAAGCTTATTTTTATTGGCTTTTCCAATCTGAACAGGACAAGCTGTGAAGTATGCATGAAATTAAACTCTTCGACCAAACACTCAGGATTCCGTGACTTTGTCCCGTGTGATGGTTCAGTTTTGTATTCCTGTGTTGCACTTAGAGAGAATCCAAGGCAGCTCATTTTGTAGCATATTTCTTAAGCCAGAAACAGTCTAAGCTATTTTTTTTAGTGCCCTTTCCCCTGGTGGACAGCTAGTTGAAGCCTTTGGGAGTAAAAGTACTTCCCAGGACATAAACCCAACCCTTCCTCCCACAGCCATTTAAAATAGTTTAAAAATAACCCCCACTTAAAGTTTTGTGGCAGGCTATGACAACTTTATAAAAATTGTATGTTTACTTTTCTCTTCTTTTTCGTTTGTTAAAATACTGCTTATCACAGATTCCCGGAGAAATGAAGTTATTGCCAAGCTATGAAAGAAACTTTCATTCCCTGGGGCATGTAGCAAAGTCAAAGTTATTTAGCATGTTCCAGGTACATTTACACAGTTGACTTACACTTTGAAGTGAACTGTTCGCCAGTTTGGGGAGTGGTGGTTTGAAGAAAGGGCTTCTGCCTTCTTGAGCTAAGTGGATAGATTCAAAGACATCATTCTTGCATTTATTCATTCACTTGTACGCTCATCAAGTATTCCTTGAGTGCGTCCTATATGCCAGGTATGGTTTTAGGCCCTGGGAATCCAATGATGGACTAGACAGACAGGGTCCCTAGTTTTGTGGAACTTACATTGCAGGAAAGAAATAAAAGATACTCTTTAAATACATGTAGATATTCATATAATCGCTGTAAGCCAAGACCTTAGAAAACCTTCCATTTTTAGATTTATTTACCAAATCCTGTAAACCTCCCAGTTGTTTCCCACCCCACTCAGAGGGAAAGCCAGAGTCCTCACATTGTCCTGGAAGGTGCTACAGATCACCCTGGCTTCCTGGGGCACCTCGTCTCCTGCTCCTCTGGTCCCAATATCAACTCCTTGTAGACACTTGGGCATGTCCAGACTGTTCTAGCTCACGGCCTTTCATTTGTTGTTCCTTTTGCCTGAAATGCTCTTTTCCTGGATTTCCTTCTGGCCGGTCCTCTTACTTACTTTGGTTCTCTACTGAAATATCCCATCATTTTATTACAGGGGACTTTCCTGGGCTTGCTGATGCCTGTCTATACCCAACTGCTTACCCAGCTTGACTTTGCTCCCCAGAATCTTCTGGTGTGCATATATGTATTTATTTTACTTCTTGCCTATTCCTGCCCACTCGTCCCCAAACAGAACACGGGCTCCGTGTGAGCAGTGGCTTTGTTTTGTCCACGACTGCATCCACAGTGCTGAGAGCACTCTCTTCCTAGCGGGGACTCAAGTTGCACAGTGAATACTCTTCCAGTGAATGGGTCACAGGAATGGTTTAAAGTGATGTTGCGTCCATGCTTCACTATCTTTCAGCAGCCTAGCATCCTACTATTTTTGTCCTTATTTCTTACACAATTATGCTAATATTTAATTCAAAAATACTTAATGAGAAAATAGAAGAATGGCTTCCAATAAACATGTTCTACCTGGGCTTGGTCCCAACCTCACAGATTTGAGTTTTGCAAGGAAAACCAGCTTTGAAGTTGACATTGTAACTTTAGTCCCAAGGATTTTCACAAAGCATGTTATAAATGACAGCAAGAAAAAAGAATCGTGCACAGTGACTCCAAGTTCAGCCGTGCAGCATACCCATAAACTGACAGGACGTTGGTATCTTCTTTAGTCCCGCTTGACAAATAAGACTGTTTATGAAGAGCTATGTATTCCTATGCAGCAGTCACATAAGGAACGTGTGACCTAAAGCAAAGATGAACTAACTTTCTTAAAACTTAGCAGATTCTACAACAATGGGTAATCTGTGTCCTATATGAAGACTAATGGACTTAAAAAAAATCTATCTAGTTTAATGGCATAGTTTTTCTTTTTACATGCTGGCTTGTGTTTACAGCAGCTCTTAAAGACTGATTTTTCAACTACAGCTGAATACTATATCCCAGCTGCGGGAAAAAGTAAAAAGTCTTAGTTCTAAGTTAGCTACAGGGCACTTTGTTTTCACTTTTGCCAACCAAGTTTGGGTTTTTTTCCCCCTCGATGTCTGTTCTTCTTTTATACTTGCAACATCTTCCACAACTGAATATTCCTTACCTTCTTGTCTGAAAATTCACTTTCACTATTTAGCATTCCTCGTTAATCAGATGTGATTTTACCTACAAGCGCTCCCATACTTTGTTTTACCATAATGTTGTTAATTTTGTGTCACCGGACGAATATTTTGGCACATACCTGGGCTAGGCATCAGGATGGAAAGGTGAAGGGGCATAATGTCTGTCCTTAGGGCCCCACAGTCGAGGGGTGTTACGTTCCTCTGACATCACTGCAGTGGTCTCTCATTTCAGGAAGCCAGTAAGCCACTGACTGTGTCTCCTTCTCTCTTCCCACGGTTCTATTGTAGCATTGTTCATGGTGCTGCAGAGAATAGTGGGGATAAGGGATATGTATTCTCAGCAGCAGTGCTGTGGTCTGGTGCAAACAGCACGTAATAAGGCAGCACAAGGTAAAGGGAAAATAAATAGCAATGGCCGCAGGGGCCACAGCAATCCACGGGACAGAGAATGGTTGCTGTGGAGTGGGATGGTCGAGGAAAGGTTGTGGTGAGGAGGCAGGTCTTGGGTGTTCAGCTGGAAGGGCCATGCTGTGCTGAGTGAGTGGGTCCTCACTGCCCTTGGTGGCCTCCGAGCTCATGGCGACAGGGTGGCAGTACAGCCTTTCTCCCTGGGCTCAGAAGAGCCCACCACGTCTTCGTGTCTGCAGGGTTCTCTGCTTACACTTACTTCCCAGAATGGTGGTGATGGCCTCCAGAGGGCTGTGCTGTAGGAGGAGTAGGAGAAGAATGTGGTGTGGATTATGGAGTCTGTCCTTGGGGGCTGGGAGCCCTGGGTGAGGCATGGGAACGTGTAAATGAGCTGGAACCTGGCCTCGCCCTGGGTGGATGGCAGTACCCCTCTGTCCTCTGGCACTGACACTTGCCAGAAGATGGTGGGAGGGGTGTGTACGACTTGGTTCTGTCCAAGCCCGGCTCTCTCCTCTCTTCGGACCAGCAGTAAGTTCTAATTGGCACAACTTGCCCTAGGAAAAATATTTTCCCATAGTTCCCAAAGAGCTATATAAGTAGACAGCCTAGTGCTTTGCTAAGAGTGCCTTTGTCCAAAAGATGTCAACTGCAGAAGCATTTTAGAATTTTAGAAATCTTTTTGGAGGAAAATCATCAAACTAAGCCTCTGACTTTCTATAATGCTTCAAGGTCAATAGCAAGGTCTTAGTCTCCCAAGACTGTTTTATTATTTTTTTTAAATGATTATTGTTTTTAAATGATCTTTAATAGATCACTCCATACATTTATTCTTTGAGTTACAATGGGCCTCACATCTGTTCTCCATTTATTTTCCTCATATTTCTTCCTCTTTTTCTCTTATTTGAGCTTGTTGAAAATGGTATTTTTGGTTGGGGTTATTTTAAGGTGGTGTTGAAATAAATCCTGGGACTGTCCTCTTGTTCAACAGCACATGTTCTTTTAAGCCTACACATCCAGGGTCATCCTACCAAAATAAATTATATGGACCCTGTACAAAACTCTCAAGTGCCTGACTTTTTATTTATGAGAATTGGCTGCTGGCATAACGTTTGTAGTTTCCCCTGAGCAAAAATGGCCTCTGCTTTTTCCAAGAATTCCTAGCACTCAGTTCTTAAGTAGCTGTGGCTCTGTGTCACTAACTATTTTGGCTTTATTATCCCTTTCAGGGAATTTTTAAAGTTTAGTGAAATTGCAGCCAGATCTACTGTTGTAACAATTGTATAGGTACATGGAACTCAACAACCTGCCCATTTATAGGCATTCAAGGCTATCTGAAATCATTAAGATGTTTCCTTTACCTTGACCTCAGCTGGGTAAAAATATCCTTATCTTGACTGACTTTTTTTCTTCTAAAAGCATTTTTTGCAAATCTTATGTTTTTTCCCCAGACTATAGCATTATTTGTTGGAATTATTTGGAGATTTGTAGGTGGCTCAAAAATCTGTAGACATATGTCTATCAAGTCCCCAATTTCCCATGTGGACAAAGGACTTAAATTCTCCAGCAAATTGGGGAAATAACCCAATAACCCAATAACCCAATAACAAATTGGGGTACTTCACTTTGGAAGCTGACACACTGAATAAATATCTTTCTAACATGCATATAATTCCAGAATTTTTATTAATTTTCAGTGTCCTTCTGTGCAACTACCGTAACAAAAGAGTCTGGGTGGACACATCTATCTTTTTCCCCCTTACTTTTGGAAATTAGATCAAGATGACTGGGATGAACTTTTCTACCAATATCTACCCATGGGTCTGTCTAAACCCCTTGGATTATGAGTCTGTTTCAAAGTGGTTTCTCTTCTTTTCAAATTGGAACTCTCTTCAGTTAACCTGGTTGAAATTGGCTCTGCCCAGAGAGAAGTTGCTACCTGGGGAGGGAGGTTGAAGATGTGAGCCACACAGGCTAGGTGGTAGAGGAAGAAATTCAAGGAAGAATTACCTTTACATGCATAGACTCTAGTAGGTCAGTGTATCTTTGGAGAATAATCAATGGCATCTGTCATATGATACCAGCAGTGGTTTGGGGTATTAAAAAGGGAACCTGCTTTAAAGAAGGGGCCAGGCTGTGGAAGGTTTTGCCCAGCAGCAGTGGGGAGCTCCTGCGGTTTTGAATATGGGGTGACATGAAAGAGTGCAGTAGGATGACTGCTTGGGTGACAGTCCTGGGAACAGGTCGTGTGGTGGACATGTGCAGGCCTTGGCTGGTCACCATCAGTTCTCACCTCTCCCTCTCAGGGCCATGCCTACTCTTTTGTCAGTCCCTGTGTTTGTGGTGTGGCTTGTACCTCAAATCCAGCCAAAATCATGTCATTGCAAGCTTAAGGACCCAGTGAAGGGCAGTGAGTCTTTGTTAGGGTCTTTGGTGCTTTTTCTCACTGGTCATGGGTGTGGTGGGAGGTGGGGTTGGATCGCTGGAGCCCCCATGAGCAGAGAGCCAAGAGCCCACAGAGGGGGACCACTGAGAGATGAGGACGAGGGGCTGGGTGTTTTGAACCCCTGGCCACTGTGAAGCCAGCCTCACCACAGATACTTATGAATGCACACTTCAGTCAGATTTCTTTTGGCTTAAGCAATATGAGGTTGAGATTTTTCTCTCTTGGGTGTAGAAGATTCCTGACAGAGGTGAAGTCATATAATCTGCAGGCAGTGTTACCAGTTAGATATCCTTTGGTAAATAGTCTGGGTGCTTGGTGCAGCGTAGATGCTCAACAAGTTAATAACAATTAAATCAAAAGGGCATAATTAAATTAAAAGCTGATGGATGGCAGCTGTCTAATATTCATGGGGTTCTTTCATAGGAACCTCACCTTGTGTTGTATCTGACTATATTAACTCTGTTTTAAGAAACCATTCAGCTTCACAGCAGGACACATTTTTAGGCAGCTTGGAAATAGGATTATTTTTATGCAGTCTCAACGTATGTATCCCCCCAGTATTTGCCTCTGTGTTATATAAAAGATACGGGTTTTATGAAGGGCAGAATGTACAAGTATGTCTTCTGCTTACATGTCATATATTTTCTTGGACTGTGCTTTGTGATTTTTGCCCTTAGTTTTTCTACAATATCTGACCTCTGAATAAAATGGTCCTGGGAAAAGACTTTCGTTGGTTTTATAGTTTTAAACAGATTAAATCTGTCTTTGGGGAGAAGGATTAGTGTTCGTGATTTTTCTATCAAATGGCTGGATTAGAAAACTCCTAAAGCTTCGTGACTATCCCTTATTATTTATTTAAACAACTTTATGTCAGTAGGGAAAAAAAGTGCTTTTTATTTTATTTTTTTGCAAACAAGTTTCTTAGGTGATATTTTACAATAGGATTTAATTTTTCCAGGTGTATGAGGTAGAATTGACATACAACATTGTATTAGCTTCAGATGTACAATATCATGATTCGATACGTGTTCATATTGCAAAATGATTACCACAACAGGTCTAGTTAACATCTACCCCCTCATATGGTTACAATTTTTTCTTCTTGTGATGAGAACTTTTAATATCTACTCTCACAGCAAATTTCAAATAGAGTATTAGAAGTGCTTCTTTTTAAGGTGGAAAAATTGAATGCTTTTTCTTCTGTTTTAAGAGATTAAAACAACTCTAAATGGTCCAAAGAATGTTTTATTGCTTCACTTTTTCTTCTTTGTCAAGGTATTTGGCAACTCTAACCATGCCGTCCACCTTTCTTGTGTATTCTGTCGTTACCACTACTTTAACCGGGGAAATGTGAACATTCAGTGGGAGCAAGAATGACATCTCCAAAGTCTCTCTTATGGATTTGTTTATCCCTTACTGTTTATTAATAGCCTCTGAGGTATACACTTTTTTTCTTCTTCCCTCACACATGTACCTACTTATGGGTGGGATCATTCATTATCCTGGAGCTCTGGCTTCAAACTTAAAACGTCTTACTTGGCAACACAGGGAGATAGACCATAAATAAAACCATTAAAATTTTCTAATAGGGTGGACATTGCCATAATTAATGCATGGCTGGCTAGAAGAAGTAGAACTTGATTTCTTAAATGGTTCTCCTGATGCCGCAGGACATCATTACTCCTTAGCACCTGAAGTATGCCAATACTCACTTCAAGACTTTGTCCGGCTAGTCCTGGGACCCCTTGGGGAACCAGGTTTTCCAGGCTGTAATGACCATAGGACCACGGTGGTTGGCTCTTCCAGACGAGATGGAGTGAACAGGCAGCCTTAAAATGGCCAACCAAGCTGCTCCCCATCGAAAATGCTTCAGCTTTATTGAGAGCTTTGTACTTATTAACTCTGTAACTGTCTAATTGAAATTTCAGGGAAAATGGAGGATAGGCTTTGGGCCACGATGCCTTTCCTTAATGTACAATATTAGGGCTGGACCGAAGAGGTATAGTACAGGAGAGGCCTAGGGAAGTGGACGTGGGGGTCACATACTGTTGGCTTAAAATCTGGCTCTGCCACTCTCCAGCTGTGAGTCCATGGGCAGTTGCTTTACCCTTCATGTGCCTCTATTTTATCATTTTTAGATGGGATAACCATGTCTCCCTTTCAGTTAGGGTTAGAAATAGCATATGCACCATACTTAGCACAATATCTGGCACCTGCTAGTTGCGCATTAAATTGTGGTATTGCTGTTATTATTATTACCCTTCCTCCTTTCACTCCCTCTGCTCAAGGGATAAGTTGAAAGGAATCTTCTATAATTGTGCTTTCTTCTTTATCGGTTCTTCTGGAACAGTAGCCCTGCATTGGCCTGATTGTGATTCTCAGCAGTTAGTGAGTGGGGAAGCAAAGGAGTAGGCACTGCTTAAAGCTGGGGCAACCTCTGTGCCCAGGACTGTGGATGCCCAGGGATGGCTCCCCAACCCGGGAGCTTCCATGTCTCAGCAGTGGGACTCTGGCCACCACTCCTAGTCACTGTGCTAATCACTGCACAATGTGATAGACCTCCATTAACTATTGTGTATTTCACACTGAAGTAATAGTGCACATTTTTGTGTTGTACATCTTCACAGTTTGTGGCTCATATGGCATGTTGCTTACAGTGGATGAACCCTTTAGGAAAGATGAATTCTGCCTTCACTCTTAGCTTAGTAAGGCCTCAAGTTTGGTCTCTGCACAAATCCGCCTTGTCATCTGGCTACTTTCTGACCAGTGATGTGGGAATTGACAGGTGGGTAATTAGAAGCCAGCTTGGTCTATATGCTGTGTAGCCTGAATATCACCATTAAAGATTGTAAAAAATGGGTGGCTAGATCGAAAGATTTTAAAATATTATGTTTTCGGAAATTAGGTTGGCATACTGTTGTAAAGATACATTTTACATAATGTTTTCTTTCACTTTATCTTAAAGGATTTTATGAGCATTACAATTAAATATAATAGTTTAACAAAGATGCAATCTGATGTCACCTGTTAAAGAATGGCCACTAAAGTACTTTCTTTTAAACACTACAGTAAGAGAGGCACCTGGATGGTTCAGTGGTGAAGCGTCTGACTTTGGCTCAGGTCATGATCTCGTGGTTGGTGATCTCCAGCCCTGGGTCGGGCTCTGTACTGACAACTCAGAGCTGGAGCCTGCTTTGGAATCAGTGTCTCCCTCTCTCTCTGTCCCTCTGCTGCTCACACTGTCTCTCTTTTTTTCTCAAAACTAAATAAACATTAAAAAAAGATTTAAACACTACAATAAGATACTTCATTCATTCAGACTTAAAACCAAATGATACTGAATTATCAGAGGTAGAAATAACCCAGGAAGCCTTACCAAGTCCTCCAAGCTTCCCAGGCAGCCAGGTGCTAAGACCCCAAAAAGAGGAAAGGGGAGATTCTCCAGGAGCCTGGAGACCGGAAAAGAGCCTGTTGGGGCCCCGGCGGCTGCTCCCCCAGGCTAGCGGGCACTGCGCTTGGGCTTGGTGCGTTCACCTCTCTCCTTTCGGCCCCAGGCATTGGGTGTTGGTGCCGAGCTGGTGCTTTTTTCCCCTTAGGAAATCACAAGAGTTTTGTTGGCCAGCCATGTGACTGGCTGAATTTCTGGAGAATTTAATATTGTGTCACTATTTTATATATTTTCTCAGTCCCTGTTTCGTGTGCTTTCCGGCCTGTCTGTAAAGTAGCAGTACCACTGAGTTATCACAGCAGCCTGTTCGAGAAAGACACCACATGCTCTGTGGGTCCCTTATAGAAGTCAGAGCTCAGAGATGGGCGGTAAACTGCCTGTGTCCAGCAGTTCAGTTCCCAAACCAGAACGAGCACCAGAGCCCAGGCCTCCTGACTCGCAAATACTTTTTCATGTTGGTAGAGCTAGAAAATGTCATGATACCAAATTTAGCACGACAAACTATTTATCTAGCTGCTTTTCTTAGATTAGAACATAAACTTGTCCTAGGTTTTGGCTACTGCAGGCATTTAGATTTCTCCCTGTTCAACATCCTCTGGGTCTCTTCCCCCAAGCAATTGGCAGTGACCTTCAGCCTAGTTCATGTGGTCTTTGGCCCAAGCAAAGCTGGTGGCTGGTGCCATTTGCCTTTCTTTTGTCTTTAAATAAAAGGTCATCCTACCCCGCACCGTGGACTTCTTGTCCTGCAGAGCAGCTTTACTTTTGAGGCTAGTCTGATACGATTCTGGGAATCCAGAATGTTCCACAATGCAATATCCGACCTGCATGGGAGAAGGGAAAAGCTCGTATTCTATCAAAATTGAAACTAGATGGTGTGATGGAGACTTGCTGAAGAGAGGCTCTGCGTCTCAGCAATTTACAAGGTCCCCCGGATCCCCAGGCGGCGAGGGAAGGACCGAGCCGGACTTGTGTTCTGCATCCGGGTGTCCTGTTTCAGACCTGGCACTGATGACGTGATAGGGCCCAGGGTTGTCATTGAAGCTTTTCAGCCTTGGCCTAGAAAAACTGATGAAATCTTTTTTCCTCCCTCAATCTAAAGCCAGCAGAGCAGGGATGGGAATGAAAAGGCTGTTAAACTGGGGCACAGTCTCTTCCATTGAGTCTGTAAGGACAGACAAAGGCTCACTCTTATTCACCGTTTTGTTCTTCTTACGGCTGAACCTGGTGCTATACACAGGCATGTTGTTGGATGGGATTGGATGTTCGGTAGTCTGTCCTGTATTCGTCCTGAGAACGCGGAACACCTCCTCAGGCCCGCGTTGGGACCCTTGTATTCCCTGCACATGGTGTCCATCTTTGGGTTTATCTCAAAGAATATGCTGATTCACAAGAATATTCTTGTGAATATGGTTTTATAATTTAATTTTGTCTTAAAGCCCTCAATTTTCAGATACTAATTTTCATGTATAAAATTGGTTAAAATAATCGTGTATCAATTATCCAACGTATATTAATTTTGAAGAACAGGACTAAAATGATCTCAGAGGCATTCACTGGTGCCCACAGCCTCGATCAACAATGAACTTGGGCTCTGGCTCGGCAGATCGCCTGAGTGGCCTGGGGAAACTGGTCCCCAGTAACTGTGAACTGGGGATTATGTAAGGACCTAACCCATGGGGTTACTGTGGGGATTAACTGAAGTCACTTCTGCAAAGGGACAGCCCAATTCATGGCATTAGAGTAAGTACTCTAAATTATTTTTATTATTATTATTTTGGTAATTTTTGACATAAACCAAATGACAGCTGAGATTGGCCTGATCCATGAACTATCGGGAAGGCTATTTTGAACACTCCCATTCTTTTCCCTTCGGAAGTCCAAAACTCTCCCTGGAATTTCTGCCAATTCCCATGGAGGTTTGCATTTCCACAGTCCCCTCTGGCCCCCACTCCCTGCTCCCACCGAGGGAGTCGGGGCTGAGGTTGTCTCAGCATCTGCTCATGCGTCTATTCTCCCTGCCCCTGCTGCACAGAATTACAGCCTGCCCCAGGTCTAGCTACACAGCCCCCGTCCAGCCCACCAACACATCATGGTATATAGCAACCCTCCTGAAGATCTGGGGCAAAGGCAAGGTTCAGTAAAGTAAAAGACTGAGATGAGACTTTTCTTTCTTGTCCCTGCGATTATTTCTTCTGGCCCTTTACTACCTAATCAAATAATGCTTAAAATGAGGTATAAATATTGTCTAAAATACACTGAAAGATTAAAAGTGCTTGTGTTTGGATTATGGGACTATGGGTGATTTTCTTCCCTTCCTTCTATATCTCTGTATCTTTGAACATTATGTAAAGAAGTACATGTTTCACAATTTTTTTTAAAAAAGACCATTTTTAAAAGCTCAGGGAGAAACCTTTGTAGGATTGGGGAAGACTTCATTATTAGCAGGATAAATGAATCCTTGCCCAATGAGCCTCATCTTCTTTTTCTGATCCTTTAAAATGTGTTTCTCGTGGGGTGCCTGGGTGGATCAGTCAGTTAAGCATCTGACTCTGGATTTCAGCTCAGGTCACGGTCTCACAGTTTCTGAGTTTGAGCCCTGTGTCAGACTTTGCACTGACAGTGCGGAGCCTGCTTGGAATTCATTCATTCATTCATTCTCTCTCTCAAAATAAATAACTAAAATAAACGTTAAAAAATGTATTTCTCTCCAGTTCTCAACTCCTCTCAAGTTCTCTCAACCCCTAATGGGAGTTGTTGATATTTCCTGTGTGTATCACAACTCCAGATGCCCCCTCTTTGGCAACACAACAAGATTCTTTCTTTAACATGTCTTGACATGCCGGTTGCTTCCGGAATGCTCCTCCTGTGCTTTGGAGGATGGCGTCCCAGTGGTCAGGCTATCCCGCTGTGCCTTCCGCCTGGTCCCATCCTTCCTTCTACAAGGAGGAGAGTCTCTACTTTCTCAACTACTGTGGAGTTCACTCCTCCTGCTGCTGTGTAAAAGCTCCCAGATCTCCGTGCTCCCAGGACCACGCCTGCTAAGGTTACCAGCATCTTCCACGTTACTGAGCCCATTGGGCATTTTACACGTCTTGCCTTACTTGATGTCTCAGCAGCCCTGGGAATGGACACTTCCCTTCTCGTAAACCATTTCCGCCGCACGTTTCCATGACAGCACGATCTCCTGACTTTCCTCCTCCGTCTGGATTCCTGTCTAGTTTGTTTTTCTGATTCATCGCCTTGTATCAGAACTTTAAAGGTTGGATTTCCTCAGATTTCTTCTTTTCTCACTCTGCATGTTCTCCTGGGTAACCTCTTTGGGTCTCATGGTTTCAAGTATCACTTACGTGTCAGTGACCACAAACTTAACTGCACTTCAGCAAATCCAAGACATCAGAGATGACAAAATGCACCAAGATGTTGTATCTCAAAAAGAAAGGCAGAAGCACTGTCACTTAAAATGACACAATGGCTTCTTACCCATTAACCGTAAGACATACTCCGTTTTCAGAAATGTCAGAATGCGAAAAATGCACACCCAAGGATTAATGATACACTGTCAGATGTTTTGCATAGATTAACTACTGTTCACAGAGCACGAATACCTAGTGTCTCTTAAACATGGTGTTGCTGGGAACACACAAATGAATTGTAACAACTTTGTCCAGAGAAGCTGGTAGTCTTCTGAGTCCTGTCGGTCCGGACAGGAAATAGGCCTTATTACCATACAGCTTATAATATGTCTAAATAAGATAGAATTAACTTAGCTGAACAGTGAGGCAGAGTTATTGAACCAGTGGGTTGTCAGGATGGTGCCCAAACTCTTAAGATTTGTTTCATTTAATCTACAGTTGACTGACTCTAGAGTTCCAGTCAAGAATGTTCTGGCTATCTTAGCATAAACCATGTGATGGCCCCCTGAGCAGTGCCCTCCCCGTCACAGAATTTCTCAGACAACTGAATTTTAATTTTTATTGCTCATTTATTTTGTTGTTGCAGATCACTGGGAAATTAGGCTCATCTTGTTTCCTTCATTGTTTTTTTTGTTTCTTTTTTTCTCCCTGTACTTCGAAATTACTTTTAACAGTGATGGGACCTTTAAGAACTGTTGCCAAATTTTGAAATGTAATTTTCCTGCAACAGCAGCCAAAGTTAACAAAAAGACACAGAAAAAATCTCATTAAGTATTCTAATCTGCCACCATCTGTCAACCTCATTCTGTTTCACCGAGGTTTTCTAAAAATAATCTAAGTGGTATAGCTTCCTTCACTTCTATGGAGAGAATAATCCATACTAAATATTTTTGCCTCAAAATATTATCCTATGTTCCACATGATCATCCCAATAAAGTTTTGTCTCCTTAGTCTGAAGGGCAGGGAAAATTATTTACATTCCATATTTAGATACTGCTAACTGATGTGTCACCCCTGAACCTCCACTTAATTTAGGTAGTTATATTTTAGCATGCAAATCAGTATTTTCCCATAGAAGTGTTCCAAAAATAATAAATCCCCTTGCTTTTCTTCTCCCACAACTCTCTTCCATAAGATACTTCTTGTAGTTAGTTCAGAATAGAGCCTTTAACAACAACAGTTTAAATAAAATAATCTGATCATGTGGGAGTTGAAAAATAATCTCCTTAAATACTCCTGGGTCAAAGATTCAATAAAAAAATGCAGTTTTAGACTCCTCTGGAAAGGAAGAAGAATACTACCACAAATAAAACTCATAAGGTGCAGCCAAAGATTTACTTGGAGGGAAATGATTGGACTTAAAGGCTTGTTATTAAATAAAAAGAATGACAATCAATGAGTGGACTCTTAAACCTGAGAGTTTAGAAATGAACAAAGAAACAAAGCCATGTGATATACGGAGGAAAGCTGCAATATTACTAACAAAGGAGCAGAAATTAAACAGAAAAAAGTTATTAAATCTATAAATCCAAGACCTGTTACTTCGAAGAAAACCCTTTGCCTATCTAATCACAAGAAAGTAAAAACAATTCACAATTTAGGAATGAGAAAAAGGATAAAGAGGGAAGGATTCATCCGTAGGTAGGAATTAAAAGATTATGAGAATTTGGCAACCGCAATTAGAAGATAATTTGTAAAGAAAATAGATGTCAAAATGAGATTTAGTAAAAAATGGTAACACTGAGGGGTACCTGGCTGGCTTAGTCGGTGGAGCATGTGAGTCTTGATGTTAGGATTGTGAATTTAAGCCCCACGTTGGGTGTAGAGATTACTTTAAAAAAAAATCTTTAAAAAGGTAACGTTGAGTCGATACATAACCACATAAGAAATTGAAACAATAATTAAAGAATTATTTATGTATAAAGAAGTGCCTGTATTTGCTTCAAAAAATGATTAGCAAGTTGTTGTGTATTAATCTTCCAGATTAATGAGTGTCATCATAACCATGATGAATTCACCTGATAAAAGTAGAACAAACAGGCTGGTACGTGTCAATCTCCCTTAAAAGCACAGATGCAAAGACATAACAGAAAACAAAACAGTTATAGGTGGTAAAATATAAGAAAAGTTAAAACACCATTTCTAAGAATCCAAGACTTCTTTAAAGATTAAGAAATGTATTGCTATTATTGGTTATATAGGACTAAAGTAAAAACAAAATATTCATCCAAATACGTATTTAGAAAGCACACTGTTCATTCCTGATGTTCAAAAATCAAAATTCTTAGTAAACTAAGAATAGGTCACTTCCACAATGTGATAAAACAAATCATCAAACTCAGTGGTGAAATATTGGAAGTCTTTCCATTAAAAACAGAGGAGTACGTGAAAAGATGCTCAACATCATTAATCATCAGGGAAATGCAAATCAAAATCACAATGAGATGCTTTCTTTTACCTACGAGGATGGATGTAGTAAAAAAGAAAGATTATAAAAAGTGTTGTTGAAGATGTGGAAAAATTGGAACCTTCGTACATTGGTAGTAGGAATGTAAAATGATATGCCTGCTTTGGACAATAATGTGTGAGTTCCTCAAAATGTTAAGCAGAGTTACCATATGACATAGTAATTCCATTCCTAGGTGTGTGTGTATTGTGTGTGTGTGTGTGTGTGTGTGTGTGTGTGTGTGTGCGCGTACCTGTGTGTACCCAAGAGAAATGAAAATGAATTTCCTCACAAACGCTTGTACAAGAATGTTCAAAGCAGCACTATTCATAATAACCAAAAGGTAGAAACAACCCAAATGTCCATCAACTGACAAGTGGAGAAATATAAATGTGACATATCCATATCTATATAATGAAATATTATTTGGCAATAAAAGGAAACGAAGTACTGATATATTCTACATGGATCAACTTGGATTGAAACATGGATTGAAAACATGATGCTAAGTGAAGGAAACCAATCACAAAATACAACATACTGTAGGGTTCTCTTTATATGCACTGTCCAGAATAGGCGAATCCCCGGAGACGGAAAGTAGGTTGATGGTTGGGGAAGAAATGAAGAGTGGCTGCTAGTGGGTACAGGGTTTCTCTTTGGGGTGATGAAAATGTTTTAAAATTGATTGTGGTAATGGTTGCATAAGGCTGTGAATATATTACAAACCACTGACCAGCACACTTTCAGTAGGTGAATTGTGTGGAATGTGAATTAAATCTCAATAAAGATGTTACTAAAAAAAAAATAAAATGAAAACATGAGTGACTATTGTCACTGCTATTTAGTATTAGTTGAAGTTTCTGGTTAATGCCATGAAACAAGGAAAGGAAAAGATGTATGAATATCAGAAAAGAAGAAACAAATTATTACCAGAAAAGATTCCTGTCTACCAAGGAGCATCCAAGAGACTTCACTGAAAAAAATGACTAGAAGCAGTAAGTAAAGTACTGCTAGAAAGTAAAGAGGAAGTTGTAAAACACACAAATAAAAATTAGGCTGTAGGCTACTGTCCTTATTAATATAAACAATTTTTATGAATACATAAGAAATGATGATCACTTAGTAGGAAAGTAAACCAATGATATGAAGACCATTTACAAAAGAGATACAATGAGGAATAACCAAGTGGAAGAATGTGGAACATATCAGGGGTGCCTGGATGGCTCAGTCAGCTGAGTGTCCAATTCTTGGGTTCGTCTCCGGTCACGACCTCACAATTCGTGGGTTCGAGCCCCCCATTGGACTCTGTGCTGACAGCGTGGACCCTGCTTGGGATTCTCTCTGTCCCCATCCCCCTCTCCTTCCGGCTTGTGCTGTCTCTGTCTCTCTCAAAATAAATTAATTAATTAATTAAAAAAAAAAGAATGTGGAGCATATCAGTAACAGAGTAACAGAAGAAATACTTTTTACAACTATGAGCTGGTAGGTTAAGACCCTGTTGTTGAACTAGCATCTTTAACATCCATAGGCCTTCACAAGGCCTCAGGACTCATGCCACCACCTCCAGCTGAATCGTATGAATAAAAGAATATTTTAAATACCTCATTCTTTATTTACCTCCTCAGATCCCTGAAAACTGGGAAGAAGTAGGGTAGGAAGGCTGGTTTGGTTCCAGGGCTCAGAGAAGAGTGGGGCAATGGAGCGTCTCAAGTGCTGTTTGACTTGGGTGTCCTGAGGAGTGCTCGTTAGGTCTGGTACCCCCCCTAGGTCTAGGTCTTCCCTGGAGCAGCTGGGAAGCTCTGTGCTCCCCAAATACAGCAGGGCCCCAGCGTCCATTTTAGACTGAAGACTGGAGCCAATATGATTTACTAGTCCCTGAAGCTCCCTCACAGAATCGAGTAACCATCCTGACTTGGGTGAGGGCTGAGCCAGTGTCTGTAGAAGGTTGATCCTGGGAAGTAGTAAGTGGCATTGCCAAGCTGCCATCATTACAGGAATGTGCATCGGGTGGTTGTGGTGTCTATGCTTGTTAGTCATAGTTCCTTCAGGTTTTAGTACCCTGTAGAGGTTGTCTTAGAATTTCCATTCTATTTCATACTGGAATGATCCCACTGCACATATCCTTGAAACTGCTCTGCTTATGAGAGGTATACTTGATAAAAATTGTTTCCAGAAATCTTTAACCATTCGAAGGTCGGTGGTAAAACTTCCATTTATTAGAGACATTTTATTATAAATGAAAGTGAGCATCTTAATTTGATAGGTGTTCTTTGTAAACATGCAGCACATTCCTTGGATACTTTTTGCTCCCATATGTGATTTTCTTGCTAGTTTATGTGGAAGCAAACTGCTTTGAGGCCATTTCGACTATGGAGAAATACATAGGGAAATGCATTACTGTCCTTTTAATAGGCATAATTCATACATGGTTATTGTAAAAATCAGAACTTTGATGCATACACATCCTGCTTTAAATTAGAATTATATACTGAATTAAAAATGCTGACTTACTTAAAATACGGAAAGGGTATTCTTAAAGAACAGATCTATAAACCTGTGGTACATTTAAAATTATATTTTAAGTAATTGGTGAATTTTAATCTTTTGATATACAGAAACATGTCTGAGGTCTAAGTAAAGAGGGAAAGTTCTCAAAATTATATTTTGGATTAAACACAGGATTACCTTCTTACTATTAATCTTGATGAATAGTGTTTTGCTTTATTATAACTCTGTCAAAATGATTTCTCTAGGTCGAAAATGTCCGCTTGGTAGATCGAATATCTTCTAAAAAAGCAGCCCTCGGTACTTTGTATTTGACGGCTACTCATGTAATATTCGTGGAAAATGCACCTGACACCAGAAAAGAAACATGGGTATGCAGTCTCTTTTTTTTGGCTTTAGTGTTTTCTGTTGTTTAATGTAACAAGTTTGATCCTCCATTCTTTTGTTTGGCCTCAGGGTGAGGTGGGTGGGCTTTTGGCCTTGGGTGTTCAGAGAACTGTTTTTGGAAGGTCAGCTTTGCCTTTTTCTGCAGAGTCGAATCCACTTGATCTACTTATTCATGTTAAACACTAATTATTTGAACGTCATCAAAGACAGAAATAGCCAGAGATATAAATGCTTCATGTCACAGCTGTTAAGTAGACATTCGAGAATAATCAGTGCCAGATACAGCATTTATGTAGTGCTTTATTTGCAGTACATTTTATCTGTAGGTTCCAGTTGTGCAGGCCGTTTAGTCATTTTATTATATTGTCTCCACTTTTCTGATAATTCAAAAGAGAAGAAAAGAAAAGCTAGGGAAGAGTCCTCTTGGCAGGTATTTCTGCTACTTAATAATGAGACCGTTCGATAGCTCTTATTTTATATAACCACCCAACCAGGACATTATGACTGGAACCAGAATCCCTGAATTGTAGATTTTTCCCTGTTCTGTATTGCATAGATGTTGCATTTTGAGCAGAAGGGGGCAGGCATTACTTAGCGGGGAAGAATGATGGCGGATCCTAACTACACTTGTGAACGCAGTATAATGTGTAGAGCTAACGAGTCGCTATATTGTACCCCTGGAACTAATGTAACAGTGTGTGTGTCAGCTGTACTCGAACAACAACAACAACAAGTTACGAATGCTGCCATTGAGGGTGGGGCAGAGACCCCCTCCTGGCAAAACACCAGAGAGATGTACTTCAGCATGATTTTCTTTAACATAAATCTCTTCTGCAGCCTGCTTGGCCACCGGCAGCTTAGAAAACAACAGTCTCAAGTTGCTATTGAACTTGAGCATTCCATGTGGAATTTAGGAGCATGGTGGCACCTCCCAGCGGGGCCATCTCTAACTTCTGTCGATTGCAAGGTTTATTTTACTAACTTCTCATGACCTTATTTAATTTTAGCTGGTAAGCGCATTCAACATTTGACCACCACAGTGTTCCCTTACCTGGTCTTGTACAAAATTATATGCTGAGTACTTTGCTCTAAATACTTAGCCCGGATAGCAGAAGGCTTGGTAATGAAAAAAAAATGATAGGTTTAGACCGATCTTTCCCAGAGCATCTCAGTTTTGTCATCTGAGTGCAGGTGTTGAGCTAGATAAAGACTGGGGAGTGGTTCTTGTCTGTGTGCCTCAGAGATCTGTGTTACTTCTTGCTCATTTATCACTGATTTGTGCTTAGCTTATCCACATAACTTTCGGTCGTAGATTCTTCACAGTCAGATTTCCACCATTGAAAAACAGGCAACAGCCGCTACTGGGTGCCCTCTGCTGATTCGCTGCAAGAACTTTCAGTTGTTACAGCTCATCATACCACAGGAAAGAGACTGCCATGATGTGTACATCTCTCTCATACGCCTTGCTCGGCCAGGTAGGGCGGAGGACCTCTGCATGTCGTATGTGCACGCTCTCCAGTTCACAAATCATGTTCAAGAAATACATATAAACACAGGGAGGGGGACAAAACAGAAGAGACTCGTAAATATGGAGACCAAACAGAAGGTTACTGGAGGGGTTGTGGGAGAGGGGATGGGCTAAATGGGTAAGGGGCATCGAGGAATCTACTCCTGAAATCGTTGTTGCACTATATGATAACTACCTTGAATGTAAATTAAAAAATATAAATTAAATAAAAAAATAAAAAGAATTATGGTGTTGTAGGAATTACATGTTATCCCAGTCCTCAGATGAGGCCAAGAATTCTGAATGATTCTCTGCCTTTTAGGGGTCCCCCTGAGTTGTTTACTATATGAACCTCTTTCATTATTGTCAGTATTCACTTTATCTTGGCAGAAGGGTTAGAGCATGTTTTCCCTTTGGAGTGAAATCATCTCACAATGATGCTCTTCCCATACTATGATGATCAAGCCATCTTGCTTAAAGCCTAAGGTAAAACTGACACATTGTTTTGTATGGAAAGCATTGATGTCAAACAGTTCCAGTGCACTTTCCCGTCTTGGGGCTTTCAAGGTTTGGTTTCTTTCTTTCTTTTTTTTTTTAAGTTTATTTATTTATTTTGAGAGGGAGAGAGAGCAGGGTAAGGGCAGAGACAGAGAGAGAGAGACAGAGACAGAGAGAGAAAACCCTAAGCAGGCTCCACGCTGTTAGCACAGAGCCCGATCCAAGGCTTGAACTCACGAACTGTGAGATAATGATGGGAGCCAAAACCAAGAGTCGGACGCTTAACTGACTGAGCCATCCAGGCACCCCTCAAGGTTTGGTTTCTATTGCTTCTTGATGGTAATGTATGTTTCCCAAGGTTGGTATAACTGGACCTTTGTTAACATCACTTATATTCACCATGTGGATATGTTGGTTCTCTTAAACGAAACCTCCTTAAGTGTTGTGGGCAGAACGTTTAGTTGATTTGAAACATAGGTGCTGTTAGTTACTCTCTTGTTCAGTCTCTCAGCTTGAGGTCTTCAGACTTACGGCTTACTGTGCGCTTCTCTAGAGGGTCTCTTGTCTCTCTACGTGGCTTGTATGGGTTGTGCTGTTCTTTTGCCTACAAGAAATAGACGTCTGAGTTTCCTGGGAGAATTCAGTAAAAGTAAATCTTTTATATAAGAGCAATGTCCATGGTAGGGTCACACCAAAGTCACTGATGAGGGAGATGGGATCTGTGTTTACAGTTCCTTTGCTAAATGCTTTTTGATTCAGGGCAAGAGGTTTGATCGTCAATACTGCAAGAGGTCTGGCTGGGTCCTCCGTTTCTGATAATGTGACCATATCATCTGTAGATAGTGGAGAACTAAAGCTGTTTAATGAAAATGATGCCAGGGAGCTGTCAAAATCTGATCATTTTGCCTCGACTTCGCTCCCCTTTCAAGGCAGCTGGTTGAGGCTCTTTGATCCCTGTGTGCTGCAGAGAACTGCAGAGTTAGCCAGAAAAGCAGTTGAACTTTTTAGAGGGTACACTATAATTGGAACAGAAGTTCTGGGAAGATGTATGTGAGGTTGCGTGCAGCAGGGATTGTGAGGAGAATTGTGTGCCAGCAATTTCTGTGTCACTGATTAATGGGTGTACTGGATAATACTTGTGCTCTGACCGGATTAATGGGATTTAGGAAGAGCCCAGAGAACTGGGAAAGAGCTGAGTGGCTGGAAGGGCAGATGACAGTGGCCGTGAGGGCTCTGGCCGGTGATGACAGCGAGCGCCAGGACTCTCACTGTGAGGGCCCCCAGGGAGGAAGACCTCTGCGTGCCTCACTTTTTAAAACACACACCCTTTCTTAAAGGTGGCGTTTGGGAGTTAGGTGTTAGACACAGCCAGAGAGCAAGAAAGGAAATGGTAGTAGTTCATTGAATTAAACCCATTACCTTAGAAGATTTTAAAAAAGCCACCAGCAGTTTGAAATGCTGGAATTAGAGATGCCAGTTTACATAAAACATAGTACTTTAATAAGTGTGGGAAGGTGAAATAGAACCCAGACAGTTTCACAGTTTAATGTAAGAGGCAGGGCTAAAATGAGGACACGTTACAGCCTTTAACCTTGGAAGCAGGCTTTTGGGTCTGGGCGGAGGTAGGGAAAGGTGAAGGGGGTCCCAGCTAGGAGTAGGGGTGGCTTATCAGAGCCATCTCAGGATCTTTTACAAAATACACCTTCCCCCTCCTCTAGGTATATCAGAATGGGTGTGTGTGGGGGTGGGGTAGGGTGTGGTATACTTTGAATCCTGGTAGCACAGTGTAGCTCTCTTTGGTTATTCTGGTTAGTCACCAACACAAATCACCTATTTCCAGCTACCCTTATGGACACACAACTAAACTACAAGGTCCTGTAAAGAACTTTTTTTTTTTTTTTTTTTTTTTTTTTTTTACAAAAGAAGAAATGTTTCAGAGTCCATTTAAGTCAAGTCCTATGACAGAGATATTTTCAGAGCTCATGAGATCCTCTCCTCACTGAATTAGGATTTCTGGGATAAGGGTACATCAAACTACTAAAAATCTAGTGAGCTTTTACTGGTTTGTCTTTTGTGTGAATTCAGATTGGTAAGAATGAAAAATTAATGTAGCCAAATTCAGGAAGCTCTTTAATTCTGAACAAAGAACAGTTTAGGTTAAAGTAAAGGTTTGGCCCAATGAAAAATAGATCCAGTGTATCAATAAGGATCTATATTTTTCAGATGAAAAGACCCCTGTTTCTCAGAGAGCTTCCATTTTTCCCATGTGCCTTCTTCTCTCCTCCAATTTGTTTCTTCTGTTTATTTTTGTATCAATTAGTGTTGGTTGGTCCCTTAACATTTGAACCATCTTCTTTGTTTATTTTACCATTTTTTCTAAACTACAGTGTTTTTTTTCCAGTTCATCTTAGTCCCCAATTCTTTTGCACATTTATTATGATTTAAAAAAATCTCATGACTGACATCATCGTATTTGCTCAGTTTATTTTTATTTAAATTTTTTAACTATTATTTATTTTTGAGAGAGAGAGTATGAGCAGGGAAGGCAGAGAGAGAGAGACAGACAGACAGACAGACAGACAGACATAGTATCCGAAGCAGGCTCCAGACTCTTGAGCTGTCAGCACAGAGCCTTAGGTGAGGCTCGAACTCATGAGTCGTGAGATCATGCCCAGAGCCAAAGTTAGACACTTACCCTACTGAGCCACCCAGGTGCCCCTCATTTGCTTAATTTAACTTTTTATGTCCTAGTCTAAGTCACTGCTGTTATGTAGTGTCTGCGGTTGTAATATTCTTTTTATTGACGACACTTATCTCTGAGTCTAGAAGTTCTTTTCCACTAAGAGCCTCCATAGCCCTGGTGGTTAATCCAAACACTTGTGGTTCAAAATAGACAGAAGACATCTTTTTCCTCCTCCTCCTCCTCCTCCCACTCTCCCTCTTTCTCCCCCTTTCTCCCCCTTTTCTTCCTCTTCCTCCTCTTCTTCTTCCTCCTCCTCGTCTTCCTCCTCCTCATTTTTTTTTCTTTTTTTGAGAGAGAGAGAGAGAGAGAGAGAGAGAAAGAGAGCTGAGGTTGAGCAGAGAGAGAGAGGGAGAGGGAGAATCCCAAGCCTGGCACAGAGCCTGATGCAGAGCTCAAACCCACGAATGGTGAGATCATAACCTGAGCTGAAATCAAGAGTCTGACGGACTGAGCCACCAGGCACCTCTTCCTTATTTTTCTTCTAAAGCTGCGAAGTCCAGTAGTAGCTCTGTTCTTTCCTGACCCCACTTGAAATGGTTTTTCAACTCCATGTAGGTCCTTGAATGAAGCAGAACGCTGGGTGCAGGCTAGCTTTCAACTGTTCCTTTTGGTTCTGATAAACTCCACAGTGTGTGTCCTCCTGATGACTGTAACTTTCCCCTTCCCAGACCCATCTCCACACTCTGCTGATGCCCATTCGTGTTTGTTTTTTCCTTTCAGTTTTTAAAAAATTTGCAAAAGGGAAGCAGTCAGTAACATAATTGTAGTACTCAGGTTTTACATGGGTTGTTGCAAGTTTTCTTTTTCTTTTTAAAGTATTTTTATTATCATATTAAGTTACCTTTTGTTTCTCCCAATTAGTCTATCATGATACTTCCCTCATTTTTTCCCCCTGAAATATTCTGTTTTCATAACCATTTAGCCCGATACCTGGGCAACAAACTAGGTTGTTTTTCTTC
The DNA here is from genome assembly GCF_018350175.1 of Felis catus. NCBI lineage: Eukaryota > Metazoa > Chordata > Mammalia > Carnivora > Felidae > Felis > Felis catus. The sequence goes on from NC_058371.1 coordinate 21,192,048, forward strand.
CTTTTCTAATTGCTTTGTCTTACCCACAGCTGCCTTATCTGCTCGAGTGAACACCCTTTCCTTTTTTATGGAAGAGAAGGAGCAGAGGTGGGGTGCAGAGACTGGGCCATTTGTGGGCTTCGTGGTTCCAAGTTGAAAGTTGCCACTTGGTGGCAAAAATCTTCCCCAGGGAGTGGGAAGAGGGCTTACCTGAGAGCGAAGGCGTCAATGAGAGTAATAGGTATGGAACCGAGAGCAGAGACGAGTGCTTCCCTGTGTTAAGGGGCACGTGATGAACAGCTGTGCTCAAACGACACAGAGTCAGTCAAAACCTGCATCTTGTTCGCTACCTGCCAAGTCCTGAAACCCCAATTTGGTTTTCCTAGAAACATGACCAAGATGCTATCCATTATTATTTTTGTAAGTTTATTTATTTATTTTGAGAGAGAGACTGCAGGAGGGGCAGAGAGTGGGAGAGAGAGAGAGAGAGAGAGAGAGAGAGAGAGAGAATCCCAGGCAGGCTCCGCACTGTCAGCCCAGAGCCCTATGTGGGGCTTGAACTCACGAACTGTGAGATCATGACCTGAGCCGAAAGCAAGAGTTGGATGCTTAAGTGACTGAGCCATCCAGGTGCCCCGATGCTACTCATTCTTAATTTAATGTAGTACTTTAGAAATTGTCCTTTTTCTTTCTGAACAGATAGAAAAACCTTCAAATCTGCCTTTGCCTAGCATTTGTAAGATTTAAGTAGGTCAATAAAGTACATGCTCGAATGATTTCTACATTTTCTGAAATTTTTTCTTTTGCTTAGAGGTGCACATTCAGTGCAAAGGCATGTGGGGTATTTGCTTCTTACGGGAGCAGCTCTAGGGGAGAGGCCTTCAGTGCACCTGGCTTAGAAACCTGCTGTCACTAGCAGCAGAAGAGGCTCAGACCTTATGGTGTAAGAAGCCAGTGGAGTATCACATGTCTGTTTTAAGAGACAAAGGTGAGAAATGAGGGATCTGACTTTTCCGAAGCAGGTATGTTCTTTCAGTTCACATTCTGTAAAGACTAGAGATTTCTGTAGCCCTACTTTTGTTTTTAGCTCGCCTACTTGCTGATGACTATGAATTCTGCTAGGTAGGGGTGCCTGGGTGGCTCAGTCAGTTAAGTGTCTGACTCTTGGTTTCCGCTCAGGTCATGATCTCACACGTTTGTGAGTTTCAGCCTGGTGTTGGGTTCCGCACTGACATTGTGGACCCTGCTTGGGATTCTCTCTCTCGTCCCCTCTCTCTGCCCCTCTCTTGCTTTCTCTCAAAAACAAATAAATAAACTTAAAAAGAATTCTGCTATGTATTTTGCAGAAGATGGAGGTGAGCGGAACAGATCGTTGTGAATGGGAAGTATTCAGTAAAGTTTGCATCTGTGTTAATGGTACTTTATAATTTCTCAGAGCCGGCAGGCCTCAGCTGAAGGCTTCACTTGGGCTGGCCTTTGTGTGAGAAGCTTGCCTACATTAATAAGACTGAGTTTGGGCTGACAAAAATGTGGGTTTCTTTGCCCTCGTGAAGAATTTTAACTTACATTGGGCTGGAGGTATGACTGATCACCCTTTTGCTTAAAAAAATAACACAAAACATTTCACAGGTTTAGTGGTAACCCATTCTAATGACTCCCAGTTCAGAATTCACAAATGATCTTGTTCACGTCTGCCTTAAGTTATTCCTGCTTTCTGTACCGTGTCTCTGCCTCCTCCCAATGACAGCAGGCATGAGCCCATACATAGAAAACTCTGTGTCCTCCACTGGTTTTCTTCTTCTACCTTTGCACCTCTTTGTAACTACTTAACGAAGGGCACTTAGCTTCCATTACTAACCCTGTCTTCATAAGTTCTGCTTTCACTGAGGGAACCGAGACTTTCTCAAGAGATTCTGTTGCCCTCTTAAACAAATTGCATTTGCGGTTAACATTATGATATCAGAGGCCTGAGTCATGAAAATGGTACTGAGAGATGGAAAAGATGTGTCAGTGTCGAGCCATTGGTTCCCAGAAATGGATCTCAATTTTTTGTGCTGTCTGCTCAATAAGCTAAGATTACAAGAAACAGTTCCTACTGAGAGCATCTTTTCTGTGTTTGTACAGATAGCTGTAGGTGTGTATTTTCTTATTGATTGAAATCGTCCATATTCTAAAGTTTGAAGTTTAGAATATATGATATCAAGAGAAACTGAACTAGAACATAGTTTATCTTACAGGTACACTATAGTTGTTTGCTTCTTTTTTGTTTTTTTTACAAGAAAGACTACATGTCTAATGGAAAATATGACCCTTATCTTTCTTCTTCCATGTAGATGAGTCATTTCAATGGTAATCACAAGCCTGAAACTGAGTTTAGATCTTAGGCTGCTGTGTGTTGCTGTGGCCTTTTGCTGGTGGTGAGGTCCTTGACTGGGTCTCCAGACACATGTTGAAGAGCAGTTAAATTATCCATATCTGAATGTCATCAACAGATTAAGGAATAAATGAGGGGACCTCAGAAAACTGTGAGGAGAAAAAGAAGCTATTGGAAAAAAAGAGGAAGGTTAAGAGGATGGAACAAGGAAAGAAAAGACACAAAAGTGGTCCGTCTGGGGAGAAGAGAGAAGGATCTGCCTTAGACGGGCAGTGCGTGTGCTTTGGAGAATGCGCTCTACAGCCAGGTTGCCTAATTTCAATCCAGAGTCCCCATTTATTAGCTCTGTGGCCCTGGGGATGTTCCTTAACCACTTTTTGCCTCAGATTTCTCATTTGGAAAATGAGGCCCATCGTAAGTTAATACATTTGTTAAGAACAGAATCTGGAATGAAATACGGGTTTAGTGAGTATCAGCCATGATTTCTCTTTACTAGCGATGTGTGGATCTGCACTATCCAATATGGTAGCCAGCACCTGCATGTGGCCAGTGAGCACTTGACATGGAGCTAGCATGGAATTTCAAAGACGTTGTGAAGCAAGATATATATAATATTAATAAGTTCTATATTACGCACATATTGAAATAATATTTGCATATATTGGGTTACCAATAAAATATATTAGTAAAATTAATTTCATTGTTGCTTTTTAGTTTTTTAATGTGGTTTCAAGGGCATTTTAAGTGACATATATGGCTTGCGTTATATTTCTGTTGAGTAGCACTGGCCTAAATGCTTCCTTCAACAGGACGAGACTGGAGCAAGAAAATCAAATTTTAGCTTTAAATGGGGAAGGCTGTGGAGCTTGGGCTCACAAGCAGAAAGGGTATTATATAAAGACAAAGACATCCTTGCAGAATTGAAAGGAGAGTTTCGTTGTACGTCCTTAAATTTGCCCTTCATGACCAGGGTGCCTGACACTATGAATTGATTTTTTTATTAATCCTATGAATTTTGTATGAGCGCTTTAATTATGACATTGATGTGTTTGCTAAAAGTTCAGATGTTTTCCGGGCAAACACTTAAATACATTACACAGCCTTTCTTTAAATTTTTTTTAATGTTTATTTTTGAGAGAGAGAGAAAGAGAGTGTGTGCGAACACAAATGGGGGAGGGGCAGAGAGAGAGGAAGACACAGAATCTGAATCAGACTCCAGGTTCTGAACTGTCAGCACAGAGTCCGATGTGGGCCTTGAACCCACGAACTGTGAGATCATGACCTGAGCCTAAGTCAGACACTTAACTGACTGAGCCTCCCAGGTGCCCCTACATCCCACAGCCTTTCAATTGCTGTTTCTTTTTTGAATATTGTGAGCATCAAAATATGGCAGTGGTCCGGGCCTCTCTCTACCTCTGAGAAGCCGTCCCAAATCCAAGCTCGATATACATAAACAAACTGAGTTCTTGATGTCTAATGATACATACATTCTTAATTAATTTTTAAGTTCCATTTCTTGTATGGTCTGGAGAATATGTTTGCCTTCCAAAGAAACTTTAAAGAAAGCACACAATGGAGAAGTCCTTGTTTCTGAAAGGAAAGAAGCGTTTACAAAGTTGAGTTGGTTTGCCCCAAGGTCTTCATGGTGTTGTCGGGAGGAGGTGGGCGTACCTACCCAGAGAGGGTGTCCCAAGGGGCCAGGAGCCGGACTGGCTTCTTGGTGTACTCTAGCCCAGACAGACTGCTTCTGGGGAGATTTGGTTCTAGTTTTGGCTTAGCTTGATTTGGCTTTATTCTCCCTTTTCTTGCAGTGAAATATGAGGAGTTATACTGCTTTTCATTCAACCCCAAGCTGGATAAAGAAGAAAGAGAACAGGGCTGGATGCTGATCGATCTCAGCGAAGAATACAAGCGAATGGGCCTCCCTAATAATTATTGGCAGCTCAGCGATGTGAATAGAGACTACCGAGTGAGTGCAGGCATCTAGTGAAATCTAGATGCTTAATCCAAGTGAACTCCTGATTCCCGTGGCTTAGCATGACTGACTTAATCTCCTTTAATTTCTTAGCTCTTTGTAGATACAGATCTGTAGATTTGCAAGTCTCCCCTGGTTATTACCGGCTACATTTCCTACCTGCACCGGAATCAAAAAGTTTGGAAACTTAGAGACCTCCCCCACCCCCCGACACACAAACCCTTCCCCTAATGTTTGAGGAAATGGAAACTCAGAGAAGTCCAGTGGCCTCATGGCCAAGCAGTGGGTGGGAGAGCAGGCCAGGGCCAAGTTCTCCTGTCAGCTCTTTTTATAGTGTGGTGAGTGATTAGTGGGGAAGTCACAGAGACTCTGATGGCAGTCTGGCACCAGCTCCTCTCTGTACTCACTGAACTCTTGATTGGTACACAAGGTCACCAAGAGGCTTCCCTAGAGAAATGTGGCGAGATGTGTCTACGTTTACAGAAAGGCCTATGGAGAGGAAAGGAGGCAGAAGGGGCAGAACCAATGCTGTATTGCCCCTAATGATGGGCTTACAGATCAGTGTTGGTTTCCCTATGACGTTTTTAAATATTTTAGGTAATAAAAGTAGCATAAGAATGTTGCAGAGAATTTATAAAAGAAAAAAGAACATTGCCCTCACATTCTTTTGTTAGGTTTTAAAATTTTACTTCAGATTTTTTTCTCATCTGCATAATTTAATGTCTTTTCTTATATAAGTAATGCATTGAATAATTTAAAATTGGAAAATACATAGGAAAAGGAACTGTTCGAATGTATGTAGTGCAAATGGAATCATACAACACATGCCTTGTGTTCTGCTTTTCCTCACACATCGTATTGCATTTTCCTGTCAATAAATATATTTTATATAATTTAAAAACATCATATAACAATTGTGTAGTATGACTGTCATATTCTGTCTACCTAATCTCCAATTTTTAGACATTCAGATTATTATTATTTTTCACTATTGAAAAAAAATTTTTTTAACGTTTATTTATTTTTGAGACAGAGACAGAGCATGAGCAGGGGAGGGTCAGAGAGAGAGGGAGACACAAAATCTGAAACGGGCTCCAGGCCCTGAGCTGTCAGCACAGAGCCCGACGCGGGGCTCGAACTCACGGACCGTGAGATCATGACCTGAGCCGAAGTCGGCCGCTTAACCCACTGAGCCACCCAGGCGCCCCTATTTTTCACTATTTTAAATAACATAGTGAGAACATCCTGGTAGCTATATCTTTGCCCATGTTAAAATTCTTTTTAAAGACAGATTCCTAAAGGTCAAATTTCTGTGTCAAAAACTTTACACAAATTTTTGTACACATTGTCAGCAAGAACTGCAGATTTATATAAATTCTCAGCAGCTGTGTATGAGAAGGCTTGATTTCTTGTGCCCTCACAGGGAAAGAGTTTCGTTCTTAAACAATTTGCTTGACAATTTGATAGTGGGACAAGCAATTTCTCAATTTAACTGACATGCTTTGATTTCTTGATTGTAGATTTGTATATGCTTCTTGGCCATTTACACCTTATCTCCTGTTCATTGGTTACATTTTTAAAAATTTTTATTATTGAAGCATCGTTGACATACAGTGTTATACTAGTTTTTGGTGTGCAGCATAGTCATTTGGCTATTGTACACATTATGTGATGTCCAGCCCGGTAAGTATAGTCACCGCACATCATTACCACAGTATTGTTGACTATATTCCCTTTGCTGCACTTTTCATCTCTGTGACTTATTTATTTTACAGCCGGAAATTTGTTCCTCTTAATCCCTTTCACCTATTTCTCCCATCCTTCCACCTCTCCCCTCTGGAAACCACCAGCTTGCTCTCTGTATTTATGAGTCTATTTCTGTTTTTTGTTTGTTTCTATGTGTGTGTTGATTCGTTTTGTTTTTTATGTTCCACATATAAGTGAAATAATGTGGTATTTGTCCTTCCCTATGTGACTTGTGTTTTACTTAGCAAAATGCCCTCTGGGTTCATTTATGTCACAAATGGCAAGATCGCATTCATTTTTATGGCTGAATAATATTCCTCTGTGTGTGTGTGTGTGTGTGTGTGTGTGTGTGTGTGTGTGCATACACACACACCACATTTATTCTATTCATTTATCTATTGATGGACGCAAATTGCTTCCATATCTTGGCCATTGTAAGTAATGCTATAATGAACAGAAGGATGTATATGTATTTTTGAATTAGTGTTTTTGTTCTCTTTGGGTAAATACTCAGCAGTAGGATTGCTGGGTCGTATGGTATTTCTATTTTTAATTTTTTAAGAAACTTGCATACTGTTTTCCACAGTGGCTGCAACAATTTACATTTTCACCAACAGTGCACGAAAGTTCCCTTTTCTCTACATCCTTGCCAACACTTGTTATTTTTTGTCTTCTTGATACTAACCATACTGACTGGTGTGAGATGATACCGTTGTGGTTTTGAGCTGCATTTTCTTGATGATTAGTGATGTTGAGCATCCTTTCATGTGTCTCCTGGCCATTTGTGTGTCTTCTTTGGAAAAAAATAGCTATTTAGGTCCTATGCCCATTTTTTTTTCCTGGGATTATTTTGATTTCTTGGTGTTGAGTTGGGTAAATTTTTTACATATTTGGGCTTTTAACCTCTTATCATGTATATTATTTGCAAATATCTTCTCCCATTGTTTGTTTTATTGGTGGTTTCCTTTGCTGTGCAGAAGCTTTTTATTTTAGTATAGTTCCAATAATTTATTATATAAATATAGTAATAATTAGCTATATATATATTTGATTGCTAGCCATAGTAGTAAAAACAGTATGGTCCTGGGACAAAAATAGACACATAGATGAATGCTCTTAAACCTCTCTAAAGTGCCCTCCGGATCACCCTCTGCTCCAGTGCCACTGACTGAAGTCTGGTGTTATCCTTCCCTTGTTTGTGTATAATGTGTCTACATTTGTAAGTAGTAATATGTGGTATTATTTTGTGTGTTTTTATGCTTTCTACACATGGTATTGTGCTGAATGTCGTTTACTGAAGCTTGATATTTCACTCAGCATTGTATTTGTGAGATTCATTTCATTTAATAAACACATCTGTAATAGTTACCACATGCCGCTGTTCTAAAAAGCCTGACAACTGTTAGCAGTACCATGTGGTAGGTGTTGTTAGTATCCCTGCGTTGCAGATGTAGAAACTCAGGCATAGCCCAGTTAAGTAACTGTCCAAGACCCAGAGAAGTTCAGAGACTGTTGATACCTTTAGCTCTCATTCATTCATTTTTCACTATTGTATCATATTATATTTTATAAATATACCATAGTTCTAAAAGTTATTCTTATCCTTGTCTCCTTCTCTCTCTCTTTTTTTTTTTTATTTTTTTTATTTAAAAAAAATTTTTTTTTCAACGTTTTTTATTTATTTTTGGGACAGAGAGAGATAGAGCATGAACGGGGGAGGGGCAGAGAGAGAGGGAGACACAGAATCGGAAACAGGCTCCAGGCTCTGAGCCATCAGCCCAGAGCCCGACGCGGGGCTCGAACTCACGGACCGCGAGATCGTGACCTGGTTGAAGTCGGACGTTTAACCGACTGCACCACCCAGGCGCCCCACTCTCTTTCTCTTTTTGTTTTATCATCACAAAGCTGTTAACTGGCTAATACATGACTCATGGTTGAGCGTTTCCATCTAGGAGTAGAATTTCTGAGTTAGAGGGTATGTGGATTTTAACATTACTAGATATTGCCAAATTCTTTCCCAAAGTGTTTACATGGACTTAACAGACCTGATAGCAATATATACAAGTTTTCACTCTTCCACAGACTCGCCAACAGTTGGCATTGACATTATTTGGTGATACACCTACTCATTGATCTAGCAGTATTACTTTTGGGAATTTAATAGCATACACACATGATGTACACGGTGATTTATTGAGGCATTGTTTGTAACAGCGTATCTTAGAAGAAACTAAAATTTCTTAATAGAGGACCAGTTAAATAATTTTTGCTCTATCCATATAATTAAATTAGTATGTAACCATTAAAAATGTGAAGATATTCATGTACTAATAAGGAAAGATTATTAAAGTATATTGTTAGTTTCAAAAAAGCAAGGCAGAGAAGCACCTGGCTGGCTCAGTCAGTGGAGTGTGTGACTCTTAATTCTGGGGTTATAACTTCAAGGCCCACACTGGGTGTAGAGATTACTTAAAAAATAAAATCTTTTTACAAAAGCATTAAATGTAGTGTGACATCCGTTATCTGAAAAGGAGGGAGAAAAATAAGAATATATATTTGTATGTATGCAATTGCCCCAAAATGATAACCTGGAGAATAGGTGGGAATGGGGTGAACAGAACACAAGGATATGCACCTTTTTTGTATTGTTTCGTGTTTTTAACTATGTGAAATTATTAATCAAAAAATTAAATTAAAAAAATGCCAGTGTTATTGGTGTGAAGTTGATATCAGTGTGGTTTTACTTCCATCTTCAACATCACTGACAAGTTTGACCTTATATTCATTGGCGATTCACGTTGGCTCTCTATGACTTTCCTGTTTGTTATTTTTGATCCTTTTTTCCCATAAGATTATTTGTCTTTTTCTTATTGAAAAGACGTATGTTAACATTTATAGCTGTTACAAATATCTCCTCTCAGGAGACATTTTTACATACTATTCCTGGGGAATCGTTGGGTCCTCAGAAGTTTTGAACTGTCAGTGTTTACTATTTTGTTTCATGTTTCAGCATATTGTTGTTGTGTTTTGTTTTTTTTTTTTAAATCCTGGCCTACTTGCTAAACTCTATCCCAGTTTGATGCTGTATAATATCCATAATTACATTTATATTAATTATGGTTATTATGGGTTTCTAGTAAATTTTGATGTTGTAGAGGTCAGTTCCTTCCACATAATTCTTCTGATGTCATGAATTTATAGATTATTTGGGATAGAATGGATACGTGATACTGAATTTTCTTCATAATTACATTTAAATCTAACAAACATAATCTTACACCGTGAGTAGACATTTGGGGCTTCTTTGTCTCCATCATTATGAAATATGTGGCAATGGATTTTTAGCCTTGAAATGAAAGGGAGGAAAATCCAAGTTTAGTAAAGAAAATTGTGTACCTTTTGAAATTTTTCAAAAATATGACACGCCCTTGAGTAAGGAAGAAAATGAATCTAGGCTGCATCTTGTGGAATAATATTTTCTTGGAGACACAAGTTCTTCCTATTTTTGAAGAGATTTCCTTCTAGAACTAATAGCACAAACATGACTCATATTTAGTCACTTACGTCCTACATGTGGAGACTGCAAAACATGAGTTAGTCAGCATTTCTTTTCAAAAGTAACATGCAGCAAACCCAAACTAACAACCAAAGGATTGTGTTGAAGCAGAAAAGGTGAAAACCTAGGGGATTTTCTGATTTTACTAATATGATGGAAATAGTGAGAAAGACGATGTGCCCTTCTCTATTACCAACTTAGAAATATAATAAAAGTTGATTCAAAAACTTTCTGACTCACAGTCCATTGAGAAAGTTGTGGCATCATGCATTACTTTCTTTTCACCTCATAGTTGAGAAAATGTTTACTTCTTCCTCCTTTCTTTTACAAGAGTTATGTCTTTCTTCTTAGAAAGAAACAGGTTCAGAACCTGTGCTGCCCTTTTCTGTGTGTGTGATGTTTTGAGACTAATTACCACCACCACCACCATCATCCTCATCATCAACTCTGTCATCATTCCTATGAGTCCTCTTTATAAGACTTGCCTGTGATAGTCTAACTCTCAAAGTGAAGATTTCCCTTTGTACGTAACTCCTGGAATTGTCTTTCTTAAATAAAAGAATTATCGTTCACTACTTAGGTTAAAATTTTAACCTGTTTCTCTTGGAATAAAATTTAAAATATAGTAGGAACCAGTAATTCACAATCTTGTCGATTTCCATTTTCTACAGCTGTATTTTGTGTGCTACATATTATTTTATTATATTTATATGTAAATTGTTTTAGGCAACTCACACCCTCCTTCTCCCCTAATATTTAAAAATTTTTTTTCAACGTTTATTTATTTTTGGGACAGAGAGAGACAGAGCATGAACAGGGGAGGGGCAGAGAGAGAGGGAGACACAGAATTGGAAACAGGCTCCGGGCTCTGAGCCATCAGCCCAGAGCCTGACGCTGGGCTCGAACTCCCAGACCGCGAGATCGTGACCTGGCTGAAGTCGGACGCTTAACCGACTGCGCCACCCAGGCGCCCCATCCCCCCTAATATTATATCATAAATTCCTTGAAATAAATTTTAGATACTAAATGTTTAAGAAGAAAGCTGTCTATATAGATACAAGGTTCTGGCAACTAACTCTCCAAAGTGCTCAGCTGAGTGGTCCTCCATAGATACAGAGGTCTAATCAAGACATCTCGGATGGCATCTCAGGTGGATACTACCTTGCAATGGTAAATGAATTTACTGCAAGATTATAACTGGGTCAAAAGAGATCAACTTTCCTGGGAATGCGAAGTCCTTGAAGCCAGTAGCTCTTTTGTTATTCATTACTGCCCCAGCACCTAACATAATGCCTGGCACGTATTAAGTATTCAGTAGACAACAATATCATACTAAAATCATCAACAACATTGTACTATAACCATCAAACTTGCTAAGTAAGAGACTAGAACTTAATAATCCCAACCACTGAAAAGAAATGATATTCATGTAACGTGATAGAGGCGCTGATTATCACTACAGTGGCAGTCATATTACTGTATATAAATGTATCAAATTAACATGTGTACACCTTAAATTACACAATGGTATATGTCAAATATATATATTTTTAAACTAGTTGAATGAGTGAAACAATTATCCAAAGAGATTTTCTGGGCAAGGCTAAAAAGCCAAGATAGGCAGGCACTCTTGGCAGGCTAATTTATTTAGTGGAGGACAAAGAAAATCATTTCCTTATGAATAAAAAAAAAAGTACGCAGAAATGATTTTAACTTATTCTGCCTTCATTGGCTTAAGCAGCTAATGTAAAGAAAGAAAATTCAGAAGAAAAGGTTTTTGTACTTTTCTGAACTCCCATTCTCTCTGAATTTTCCTACGTAATTTTCCAAACCAGACAAAATTTGGGGACATGCATTGATTAGTTTCAGAATTTGGTAGCCTAAATTGCACCATGCTGTGCATTATTCATTGTCAGAATTTTTACTATGACTGTGTGAGCTTATTGCAAAAATGAGAGTGGTCAGTGCTATCCATGACTGTTTTTTAAATTTCTCCGTGAAAGTGCCATCTGCTTTCATGAATGCAGGGTGGATTCACTTTTTTTTCCAGCTTGGTTAAGAATTTGTATCTTGAAACCTGAGCTAGTAGACACCACGAGTCTGACTTTTTTCCAAAGGTATTTTAGCTTCTCTTAGAGCTTCCCATGCAAGAGCTTATCAGAATGTCCATATTTCAGTTCTTAACCTTGAACTCTTTTTCACCTCAACTCAGTACTCTGGGGGAAGCAGGAGCCCCTGTAAATGGCATTGGTGTGTCCCTAGAGGGGAGGCCATGACCACCACTGACTGGGTTGAGGTGTTAAGCTCTTGGTGTTTGCTCATGTTAACCAAAAAGGTCTACGTTGCCTTCACTGTGGAGAGGGAGGGCCCAGGTCTTCTTAAAGGGCAGGAAAGTTTTTCCTGCTCTTCTGGTGAAGAAAGAGGACCCGGAGTGGATAGCAAATGGTCAGGTCCCTAAGTAGATTGGGTCCAGGAGTATTAAGGACAGTGAGTTCTGGGTGTTTATCTCTCCTTTGGTCCTCCACCAGGTATGGTGCACATAAAGGCTCCAGCGTGACACAAGCTGGGCATCCTTTGGCTGTGGGAGGCCACAAGAGGACCTGACAGGAGCTCCACGGTTCCTAGCTCACCTCTTTGTTACTCAGAAAGCCTGTGTGTAATAGGCATGTTGAGAAATCTCACCTATTACTTCCTTATTTAATTTAATCATAACTTTGCAATTCCTTAGTGTTGTATAGTGAAGAAATTAGGTGATTCCCGCCTTACTGAAAACCTCCCAATTTCCTTTTTAAAACTTATTTTAAGGAAATGTTGTAAGTCTGGTACAACGATTACACGTCTCTTGAACTTCAAGCTAGCGGGTGTGTCCTGTCTAGTGACATTCTAGCCGACTGACTGAAGAGAGGTGCAGATGCCAGATTTGCATGGGGAGGAGGGTGTAGTGTCTTGTGGTGGTAATTCCAGTAAGAACCCTCTGCGTCCAGCTAGGTTGGACCATCTATTCTTGGGGCAAGATTTTCCTCCAGAGTATCAGTGTTCCCGGTATGGGATTTCCTCCGGAGTGTCAGTGCTGGAGCCTTGAAGTCTCTGAAGTCTTTAATAATCTTCCCTGAAATGTCTTTGGCTCAATGGCGAAATTACACTTGGAGCCTGAGAACGTCACTTTTGTGGTCCTTTTATCTCCTGCTCACTGTCGCGCACCAGTCTGGTAACAAAGACAGTGGAGGCAGGTCAGGGTGGGGAGGTACCATCACAGGACAATTTTCATGAGCTGTGGAGAGGAGGCTTGGCTCTTGGCTTGGGGTGGGTTTCTGTTGCCTTCACTTCCATCTTTGTAGAGGAGTGAGTGTGGGCTGGAGGTAGACCGAGGACAGGCAGCTAATGCATTTCCCTGTTGTTACTGCTCCTTGAGGACTCTTGAAATGGCCAAGAAGAAGGTGTTTGACTTCTGGAAAATAGCAGCCACTTTGGCGAAATCCAGGGAAATGCCATCTAGGCGATCTTCACATTGAAAAAAGATCGACTGGCTGATGTCAAAGCGAAATACATACTGAGCCACACGTCAGCGATTACTGTTGCTACCTCTAACATTTTTGTTAGACCTAGTGGTTTATAAAGTGCTTTGTCGTGGGTGTTACCTGAGTTGATCCTTACATCGACCTGTCGGGTATTATTTCTGTGTGTCATCAGTTTCAGAGGTCAGTGTAGTTTGACATTCCTGAAGGTCATGAAATTGGCAAATTGCAGCTACGTTCTGAAATGCTGATTCTGACTGAATCACAAGATCATTCCAAGGCTCCAGAGTTTACACTGTGGGAATCACCACTAGTGATGGGCAGAAAGAATAAAATCATTTCTTACCATCTGTAAAATCAACATGTAAGAAACAGAAATAAAGCTGTTAAATTGTGTGGTACCAAGTCAGATCTAGAGAGTTACCTGAGCTGGAAGTGCAGGGAGGAAATTTCTTGAAGGAGGTGGAGTTGGGTTGTCCCTCGAGAATGGAGGAGATTTGGGAAAACCCAACGGAAGAAGTTTCTAGGGAGGGCACTGGCTGGACTGCTTTCTTGGCGGCAGGAGTGCACATGTTGTGTGCTGGGGACAGAGAAATGGCCCCGGGGGCTCACCCCTGGTGCTTGCCTCCCACTGTCAGGCTATCTTTCACTCAAACAGGCAGCGAAATTGCTTTCAGCTCCCAGGATGCCGAATTATAATTTGTCCCTTCTTGAGGTGAGAAATGCCCACCTGTCCCTGTCTTGCTGCTCGCAGTGCCCGTCGACAGAACGGAAAGTGCACAAGGACAGGTTGCTAAAGAGTGTTTGCTTCTCTTTGTGAGGATTTCATGGAATCACCAGCTCTTCATTTCTCCGAAGTAGCTGTTGGTAACTCGGTTAAGAAGACGTATACGCGCAATGTATAAGTATGCTGAATGGAATTTCTTGTGGCAGTTCACAAAGCATTACTGGATTGCCTAAAAATTCCCCTTGTGTTTTCCGTGACAGGTTTGTGATTCTTACCCTACTGAACTGTATGTTCCCAAATCGGCCACAGCACACATCATCGTGGGGAGTTCCAAATTCCGGAGCAGACGGCGATTTCCTGCCCTTTCTTACTACTATAGAGATAACCACGTAAGTCTCAAGGCATGCTTTTGTTTTATGCTTTGCTTTTCTTGTTTTATCATAAACAGGCACTCTCTAGCAGTGTTCTGCTGTGTGCGTGTGTGTTTGGGTTCTTAAAGGGATGTGGATATTGCTGTATGTGGCATGACACAACACAACTATGCTTGAACTCTTACCTTATGTAGAAGTCGACCTTTCATGTTTATTTGATAATAAAGTAATGGGGATACAGTCAGAAAACAGTTAAATGTAATCATTCAAGTGAGTTCCTATCCTTTTTTTTTTTAATTAAAAAAATTTTTTGTTAATGTTTTTATTTATTTTTGTTTATGTTATGTTATATATATATGTTATATATACAAATTATGTTATTATTTTTTGTTAATGTATTTATTTATTTATTTATTTATTTATTTATTTATTATTTATCTCTTTGTCTCTGAGACAGAGAGAGACAGAGCATGAGCAGGGGAGGGACAGAGAGAGAGGGAGACACAGAATCTGAAGCAGGCTCCAGGCTCTGAGCTGTCAGCACAGAGCCTGATGTGGGGCTTGAACTCAGACCACAAGATCATGACCTGAGCTGAAGTCGGATGCTCAACCAACTGAGCCACCCAGGCGCCCCAACCTGTCCTTTTCTAAGTGGTCACCTCAGACAGCTCTGTGCTTATTCCAACAGTGCTGGAGATCCTTCGAAACACCTGCTTTAGAAAAGCTCCCGGAATCCATGGCACCTTCTTTTTTTAATGGCACACTTTTTCGAGTGTCCTCTGCATAAGATATCTTTGTTTATGGAGAACAGGTTTTATTTTTAAAATATTGTTTATAAAAGCTAGGATTTGGTTTGTCTGCAGCTAACAGAGACTCTAAGTAAACGCTGCATTAAACAAGATAGAGCTTTTTTTCTCTCACATAACACTCCAGAGGTGGGCAGTCCAGGCCTGGAATCCTGTTCTCCACTGCTCAGCCCGCAGGGACCCAAGCTCCTTGCACCCTTCTGCTCTGCCTTTCCGAGTCTTTGGCGCAAATTGAGGGACATAGTAGATGACTTAGTAGCAGCCATCACTTCCACACAGCAGCAGGTGGAGGAGGGCTAATGAGCCCTCACAGCTTTCCGAGGAAGCCTCCAGAAACTGCCATGAGACTTCTGCTCACAGAAGTGATGAACTGCACAGGGCAGGCGAGAAAATGCAGTCTTAAGGGTAACCGTGGAAACAACTAAAACTTGTTCCATTTCTATGAAGGACAGGAAAACAAAAACAGGAGTCCACAATGGCCCTTGCCACACATTTCAGGAATTACTTGACCTTAGCCAGGTGAAAAGTTTGGTTTTCAAGCTAGATGTTATAGTTGTTGATTGAAAGCCAAATTAATAGCCATAAATAATTATAACAGATGTCTTTGAGTGTGTATGCACATGCATGTACCGATGGACAGGGGGGTCGGGTAGGTGCTGTGTCTGATTCTAGAAGGAGGTTTCCAAAAATACCGTGAACAATGCCATCTTCTTCAGGGTAAGCATACAGCCTTCTGTGTCGCCTGCTTTGGAGGAAAATATTCATTTAGCAGTGTAATTTCCATTAATTGGAAGGATATAAATGGTCTTATTTTTCGTTAAACTCACTGCTCTGAAATGGGGTCTAAAAAAGGCAAGGATACGGGGCACCTGGGTGGCGCAGTCGGTTAAGCGTCCGACTTCAGCCAGGTCACGATCTCGCGGTCCGTGAGTTCGAGCCCCGCGTCGGGCTCTGGGCTGACGGCTCAGAGCCTGGAGCCTGCTTCTGATTCTGTGTCTCCCTCTCTCTCTGCCCCTCCCCCATTCATGCTCTGTCTCTCTGTCCCAAAAATAAATAAAAAACGTTGAAAAAAAATTTTTAAAAAGGCAAGGATAGTATTAATGTTCTGTATTACTTGACTCCAACTATATTTAAGCCTACACAGAACTGGAACAGGTACTGAAAGTCAAATAAAGATAGGAATTTCTTTAAAAAAAAAACCATGATGGAATGAATAGGGAATTTCATGACATCGTATTTGAAATTAGGATACCAGTAGCATTGGCACTTTTTGGAGCATCCATTCGTAAAGAAGTAAGAGAGGGAGGATCTTTTATTCTTTTATTGTTGTTTAGAGGTAAGGGTGGGCTGGCTATTTATTATTTTTTTTTATAAAATTTTTTTTAACGTTTATTTATTTTTGAGACAGAGAGAGACAGAGCATGAACGGGGGAGGGTCAGAGAGAGAGGGAGACACAGAATCTGAAACAGGCTCCGGGCTCTGAGCTCTGAGCTGTCAGCGTAGAGCCCGACACGGGGCTTGAACTCACGGACTGCGAGATCATGACCTGAGCCGAAGTCGGCTGCCTAACTGACTGAGCCACCCAGGTGCCCCTGGGCTGGGTATTTAAAAAGTGAGCCTAGAGGCGCCTAGGTGGCTCAATGGGTTGAGCGTCCGACTTCGGCTCAGGTCATGATCTAATGGTTCATGAGTTCGAGTCCTGTGTTGGGCTCTGTGCTGACAGTTCAGACCCTGGTGCCTGCTTCAGATTCTGTCTCCCCCTCTCTCTGCCCCTCCCCCGCTCACTGTGTCTCTCTCAAAAATAAATAAAAACATTTAAAAAATTTAAAGTGAGCATAGTATCCATCCTACCGCCTTTCCTTCTGTTTTGATATTCTTGAGAAAAGGAATTTTTTTTTTTTTTTTTTTTTGGTCACTGTGAGTATTGCAAAGGGCAAGTGTGTGCTGTCTCAGAATGGGTTAGAAGTTTTAGCAATTAGAGCTCAGAGAACAGCCTCTTCACCTGCTGACCTCAGATTCTCATTGTTCCATTGCTGCTCTTGTGTGCCATTCATTCTTTGATCTCCAGGCTTGAAAATGAATCAAAACAGCCATCAGTTATAGTTTAAAATAATTGATTTCTTGTATTTAGAACTTCAAGGAAGACAATGCTTCATGTTTTAGCTCTTCTTACAAAGTAAGGAACACAGATGCATTTCTTTTTTTATATAAGTTTTTTTGTTTACTTTTGAGAGAGAGAGAGAGAGACAGAGAGCGCACCAGCGTGGAGGAGGGGCAGAGATGGAGACAAAATCCTAAGCAGGCTCTACGCTGTCAGCATAAAGCCCGATGTGGGGCTTAAACCCATGAGCCGCGACATCATGACCTGAGCCGTAGTCCAATCTTCAGCTGACCGAGCCACCCAGGCACCCGCAGAGATGTGTTTCTAAGCGTTGTTGATGAGCTGGTTACTGCAGGGAAATACTTAGCGTGCCTGTACATGCATACCCACTCTCCCACCCCCATGAATTAACTCTCTGCTGCAGGTAGCATTATGATCTATTTTGTTTTTTATAACATTTGGGTTTTAATATCAAAGTTAACTGTGTAAATCCTTCTGATGCAACCAGGGATTTTTATAAAGGGAAATATGATCGGGGTGGATTTCTGTGGTTAAATGGAAGATGTTTGAGGTAACAAAGCAGCAGTTCGTGCTGTCGTTGCTTAGGAAAACTCATACCTAAACCAGGCAGTCTTCCATGCAAAGTAAACAGATAGAAATCATGTAAATGGTGTAAATGTGCTGATCTTTCTTTCTTCCCTTTTGTGGTTTCAGACTTTATAGACTTAAGAATATGTATTCCTGGGGTGCCTGAGTGGCTTAGTTAAGTGCTGACTTCGGCTCAGGTCATGATCTCACGGTTCATGGGTTCGAGCCCTGTGTCGGGCTCTGTGCTGACAGCTCAGAGCCTGGAGCCTGCTTTGGATTTTTTGTCTCCCTCTTTCTCTGCCCCTACCCTGCTTGCTCTCTTTCTCTGTCTCTCAAAAATGAATACACATTTAAAAAAAATAAAAAGAATATGTATTCCTATCCCAATAAAACTTATGCTTGTGAATAAGAATATCGTATTCTTTAGCTAAACTACTATTTCCCACATATCCTTTTGTTACCAAAGAGACATTTCTGATGGAGAGGTGGCTTGGCTAATGTGGGGCGTGGGACCCGATAGTTAGGTTAAGAGAAGCTTGGAGTGCACATCATTGCATGAACTAGAAGTCCTGTGGAGAATCCTTTGATAGAAATGCCTCTGCTGAGGGTACATAATTCCTTTTGGATCAGTTTTTATCATATATGGTGTTAAAATCATATCCTATTCACTTGTTGATGAGATTAGGACTCCTGCCCTAGGGCTCCAGAGAAGGCTGAGCCCATGACACCCGACACTGGACGAGTGAAGTTGTCAGCAGTGTATTTGTTGTGCACACTCACTTCCCAGGAGGGGAGGACATGGCTGCCATACAGGCCATGCAGGGCTGCACTCAGGAATAGAGGGAACCAGCAGGGATTGTGGGAGGCGGGCTTTGTAGTGCCAAGAGGGTGAGGTGACCTCAGGTTCCTGCGAGGATGTGATTGGCTTGGTTAATTGCATGGGCTGGCAGGTGCCTGAAACCCTCAGCTCAGACTTGAGCAGGAGCTACATCTGGTCCATAGGGAGAATTGTCCAGCCAGGGAGCTTTGTCCATAGGAGCAGATGTAAAGGGGAGCTGGCCCTCCCAATTTTACCAGATGTCACAGGCAGCGCAAAATAATAATTTTAGGCCTTGAACTGCCTATGGGTTATATAAAGCCATCCAGACTCCCTTTGGATATCAAACTATTGACAGCTTTGTACATAACAATTACAGATGTATAAATTATAAATGTCACTTATGTTCAGAAGCCTGTGCCTGTTTGTTATTTACTAGCCCTTAGAATTGCTGTATCCTTTGTTCTTTCTTATTAAATGTTTTAATTATTATTGTTTAAATTTTTTAACGTTTATTTATTTTTGAGACAGAGAGAGAGCATGAACAGGGGAGGGGCAGAGAGAGAGGGAGACACAGAATCTGAAACAGGCTCCAGGCTCTGAGCTGTCAGCACAGAGCCCGACGCAGGGCTTGAACTCCTGGACTGTGAGATCATGACCTGAGCCGAAGTCGGCCGCTTAACCGACTGAGCCACCCAGGCGCCCCTGTTTTAATTATTTTTAAGAAAGCAGTTGTGCTTTAAATTGTGACTAAGGTGGTCTCCTAAATTCACAGCACAAATCTCTAGGAAACTCTGCAGGATTCCCGAAGAGGTGATTTCCCGTAAGAAAAATACAGACCTCCTTTTATAACTAATAGTTCTTGAAACTCACTATGTCTTAGGCACAGTTCTAAGAATGTTATATACTTCATCACACTCTGTAGTTTTGCTATTATTTTCCTCATATTATAGATGAGAAAACCCAGGTTCAAAGACAATAGGTCAGTTACCCAAGATCAGATAGTGAGTGAGAGCAAACCATGGATTAAAAGCCAGACCTTCCTGAATGCTGCATCTTAATTCTCTATCATGCTTCCTGACTTATGATTTTGTCATGCTATATTATTTTGGCTAAGAATCCCGGATCAGAAAATATTATGCCTGGATGCAGTGTCTGGCTTCCCTAATTATTAGCTATAATTAGCCCTAATTATTGACAGCGAGCAAGTTACTTCCCTTCTCTGTGCCTTGGTTGTCTCATTTATAAAATGGAGCAAGTCATAGATGTTATTGCATATGGTAGTTGAGAAGGTAAAAATATGACAAAGGCTTTGTGATAGTGCTGCCAAATAGCACACATTCAGAAAATGTTGGATATTTTAATTATTAGTAGCATTGTAAATGAGGGGCTCATGACAGTTTACCATGGAAGAGCTTTACCTCTGCTCTCAGATGGGTGACATCAGTAAGAAAGGCCACCAGCGAATGGTAATAGTCTGTCACCAGTGTGACTGTCTGGGGCGTGGACAGGGCGAACAGAAGCATTGTAAGACTACTTACTGTGCCACACAAAATTGGTGGCTGTATGTTCCCTCTGACGCGGGGAAGAACTCTGTGTGGAGCATGTCTATGGGTTATTAAGAAAATATAACTATGAAATATTAAAGTAGAGTTGGTTTAGTGGGTTTAATATATCTGGTTTAATTTATTGGCCACATTTCATGGTGTAACTCTGCTCTGACTTAACCCTTCACTTAAAACTAGCGGCTGTCAGCCTGCAGGTCATTGTCATTCCCTGGTTTCATTTCACAGTGGAAGTCCCACTTGCTCAGTGAGCATAGGTGTGGTATGTGCATTCTCACCAGCTAAATGTGTCTCCTTCCCCTCTAACTCTTCTGATAGTCGAAGAAATTGCCTGGTGGTAGCTGCCTTCACTAGTACTTCTTTAACCCAGATGAAGCTCTGGATCGAATTGTTCTCTTACCCACCAGAATTCCCTCAGGGCAGCAGGGCAGGCCCTGACCCCCCAAAGAGCAGAAGAAATAGAAAGAAGCCCCGGGTAAAGCCCCAAGAAAGCCCTCTGTGGCCCTTATCTTTCTGTCCATCGGATGTTGCTTGTCTTCTGTCACCCAGCCCGCCTTTGGTCCCTGCCCTGCTTCACCTCTCTCCCGGACCAAGCCCTTGCCGGCCATCTCCATCCGTGTTCACGCCCTCCGTCCCTCTCTTCTCCAGCTGCAGGTGCACTTCTGCCAACAGCTCAAGAGTAGTGCAACTCTGGAGAAGCTCTGCCGCCCCTTTGCTTTGCTTGCCACTGTCCCATGCCCTTTGCTCCTGAATTCTGAACCTGGCTGCTGGGCTCACAGTTCTTCACCCACCTCGGTGATTGCCCCTTGCTGTCACAGACTGCAACTGGAACTCTCTGGCAGTTGTCCAGTCATGTGTCTGGCTGTGGTGTGGTTCTCGGTCTTGCCAGCAGGTCCTCAGCTGTAATGGTGTAGGTGGTGTAGATAGTATAGATGGTATAGGTGGTGTAAATGGTGTAGATGGTGTAGGTGGTATAGATGGTGTTGATGGTGTAGGTGGTGTAGGTGGTGTTGATGGTGTAGGTGGTGTAGGTGGTGTTGATGGTGTAGGTGGTGTAGATGGTGTAGGTGGTGTTAATGGTGAGGATGATGTAGGTGGTATAGGTGTTGTTGATGGTGTAGGTGGTGTAGATAGTGTAGATGGTGTAGGTGGTGTTGATGGTGTAGGTGGTGTTGATGGTGCAGGTGGTGTAGATGGTGTAGGTGGTGTTGATGGTGTAGGTAGTGAGAAACATTCCTGCCTTCTCCAGTGAGGACCACCAAAGCTTCCTGGTCTTCCTGGGAAACCCAAACCCTCACTGAGTGTTCCTGGGTTGAACGTTAGGGACACGTAGGCTGTGCTTGGACTCAGAGCTGGGTTGTCCCTTCAGGGGTAGAGACTTGAAGTGCAGGGGCCCTGAGTGGACTCTGCCATGACTCTCTTTGGTGAGTTTCCCCTGCTTAGCCTGCCCGCCCGGAGCTAGAGGGTTCTCTTCCTCCCTGACCACCACGCCCTCCATCCTCTTCCCCAGTGGGCTCGCAGCCTCAGTGTAGGTTCTTGGAGAGTCATTCCTTTATTTTAAATGTTAACATCTAAGTCCACAAAAAATACTTTGCCACAGAAGCATAAGTTTTATAGCTGCGAGGTTGTATCCGTGCTCACCTAATAATGCAGGGAAGGTTTCGTGCTGTTGTCTATGTTGTCTGGTGATACGGTTTACTCTGTCGGAATCGCAGAATTGGGAAATTGCAGAATAGAATGCAGGCTGATTCCAGAGAAGCCCCCCACTTCTCTCACACCGGGGCCATCGGGGTGTATGCCTGCTGACCTTAGGTGCCCGAGCTACCAGCTGCCTGGGCTTTCCTCATAGTGAAAACGTTCTCATTTAGCATTAGAGTTGGGTTTTGGTGTCTGTTTCTAAATGAGCTGATAAAAAATTTGGAAAGCATTACAAAATAACTTGTTTTTAACTAGTCTTGCTATTAGCAAGTATCCTGTAAATTTTAGGAGAATAGTTATTTATTTTGTATTTCTACCTTCAAGAAAATAAAATAATACCTGTGGAAAGGAAAATAAGCTATTTATTTATTTTTAATTTTTTTTAACGTTCATTCATTTTTGAGAGACAGAGAGAGAGATAGAATGTGAGCAGGGGAGGGGCAGAGAGAGGGAGACACAGAATCTGAAGCAGGCTCCAGGCTCCGAGCTGTCAGCACAGAGCCCGACACGGGGCTCAAACCCACGAACCGTGAGCTCATGACCTGAGCCAAAGTTGGACACTTACCTGACTGAGCCACCCAGGCACCCTGAAAGTAGGCTACTTAGATGGCTTTACATTTCATCAGTTAGGTCCTATCTCAACATCCATGCACACTCCTAATTTCTTACACCGAGAAACTTTGCACTGTTTGCCCTTGTTGTGGTTTCTTTGGCCTGCATTAAACAGAAACCAAGCTGAATTTTTGGAAGGTATTCAGACACTTCTACAAGCTGGCGTGGGGTGTAAGTGAGCCTGGGGCTCGTGGTTGGGGACACAGTCTGCAGCTGTCCGTGGGAACAGTGGCACGCTTTCTGATGCTGTGGCCGCGGCCTCTCCCCTCAGGCCTCCATCTGTCGGAGCAGCCAGCCTCTGTCCGGCTTCAGTGCCCGCTGCCTGGAGGACGAGCAGATGCTTCAGGCCATCAGGAAAGCCAATCCAGGAAGTGACTTCATTTACGTCGTGGACACTCGGCCCAAAGTAAGTGTTGCTGTTCCGTCCCGATGCATGTCTTTGCAGCTCTGAAGCCTGAAACTGGAGACGAGGCAGAGCCAAGGAAATGGACGGCCATCCCCCACTCAGGGCGCTTCATCTGCAAAGGGGCTGTTCCTCTTTGGCCACCCCACTCGGCCCCGTGTTTCTTCCTGGGTGAGTGTTTTTCCGCCTGTGAGTTTCCTCATCACATTAGGTACTTTTGATAGCTCCCCCGCTGCTAGGAGTGTGCTGGGTATACAGTATACACAACACATGAGTGTGGTTTAATTTTGGAGCTTGCTCTCCTAAATATACCAAATTATTATTAAAAATTTTTTTTAAATGTTTTTTTTTTAAATTTTTAAAATTTATTTTGAGAGAGAGAGAGCGCGCACAGGCACGGGAGGGGTAGGGAGAGAGGGAGACACAGAATCCAAAGCAGGCTCCAGGCTCCGTGCTGTCAGCACAGAGCCTGACGCGGGGCTTGAACCCACAAGCCGTGAGATCATGACCTGAGCTGAAGTCAGACGCTCAACTGAGTGAGCCACCCAGGTGCCCCAATGTTTATTATTATTATTTTTTTTGAGAGAGAGGGAGGGGCAGAGAGAGAGGGGCACAGAGGATCCCAAGTGGGCTCCACACTGACAGCAGAAAGCCTGATGTGGGGCTTGAACTCCTGAACCAAAATGGGAGATCATGACCTGAGCCGAAGTTGGATGCTTAACTGAGCCACCCAGGCACCCCTACCAAATTATTTTTTTCACTTGTTTCTAAAATGACCTTTTTTTCTCTGACAATAAATTACTGTGGCTCTCCCACAGTTCAATTTTTGTGAGGTGTTCAGCTGTACTATTTCAGATTCACCTTGCAGCAATCTGTATCTGTGACTTGGAACGATTTACAGTATATAATGTCAAGTGAATGAAAAAGTCACAAAATAATATGCATGCTCTTGTGTTCATGTAAAAAAAATTACAGGTTTATGAAAATAGAGATCTGGAAGGATATGTGGCAACCTGTTAAAATTCCATAGAGAAGGGTGGATTTGGGGAGGTAGAGAACTTTCTACATGTCTCTTATTTGTAAATATTATTTAATTATGCATGTATTCATATACCAATTTTATAATTTAATCAGATGGTCAATAAGAAATCTAGTGGTTGAGGGATAAGCCAAGTCCATCTTGCAAGGTATCTCGATACCACACAGGTTTCCTTTTTTTTTTTTTATGCCTGTTAGCATTAGGTCCAATTTAATTCCCAATTTCATGGCCTAGACCCATTTCTTTGTAAACCAGTCAACAAAAGGAGTCCTCAGTGGGATGTGCCAGTGAATATATGGAAACAAAATCACCTACAACTACATGGGACAAATAGGACAAAATGAGATGACCAAACAAAATGGCCTTAATCAACATATTTGTCATTATAACTTCTTGCCAGTAATGAAAATGTACATGTGCCTATGCCTGAGGAGAGAGTAGTACATGTGGCCCATGCTCCACATGGGTGTGGAAAGGTGTTCAAGATCTAGTATGCGACAAGAGTGAGATACACAAATATGTATGATGTCATCCCATTTATGTAATAATAATTGTAAACATTATATATTATTCTATACATTGACAAATTTGAGGGTATGTATGCCAAGCCATTAACAGTGGTTTTTCCTGTGGGGAAAGAGGAGGATTTTCAGAACTTTTTTACCTCATAAATGATAGTTTGAAGATTGTTGTCATCATGAAAAGGTTAAAAGACCATAAGGACCTTAAATGTTAAACATAGCTACCATATGAGTCAACAGTTCTACTCCTAACTTGAGAGAAATGAAAACACATGTCCACCAAAAACTTATCTGTGAATATTTCTTGATTAATAATAGCTTAAAAGTAGAAACAACCTGGGGCACCTGGATGGCTCTGTTGGTTGAGTGTCCAACTCTTGATTTCGTCTCATATCATGATCTCACAGTTCATGAGTTCAAGCCCCGAGTCAGGCTCTGTGCTGACAGTGCAGAGCCTACTTGGGATTCTCTCTCTCTCTCTCTCTCTCTCTCTCTCTCTCTCTCTCATCCCTTCCTGGCTCTCTCTCTCAAAATAAGTAAATAAATAAATATAGTAGAGACAACCATATGTCCATCAACTGAGAATGAGTTAATAAAATGTAGTATATCCATTCAAGGCAATATTATTGGCTATAAAAAGGAATGAAGTACTGATGCGTACCACAACGTAGATGAACCTTGAAACTGTTACATGAAGTGAAAGAAGTCAGGCACAGAGGATCACACATTGTGTGATTCCATTTATATGAAATTCTCAGAATAGACAGATCCATAGATACAGAAGGTAGGCTGGTGGCTTCCTTGGGCTAGAAGGATGGGAGGAAACGGGGAGCGGGGGACATGGGTAGAGGGTTTCATTTTGGGGTGATTAAAATGTTCTAAAATTAGATTGTAGTGCCAGTTACACAATGGATATATTACACAAGTGGATGGATTGTATGGTCTGTGAATTCTGTGTCAGTGAAGCTATTTTTAAAAGGGACACAAGGACACAAGAAACATTAGAACAGGAAGCAGGAAACAGCCCAAATGATGGACAGCCCAAATCCATTGTATACACTGATAGGTAACTATCGACATAGCCTATACTCGTGGGCCGTGTGAGAATTGAGAATTGGGTATTATCCATTATGTAGGCACTCAGAGCCTGGCAATTTTCAATGCTTCTCTGGGCCTCGGTTCATCAAATATTGTGATTCATGGCCTGGTTCACTTAATTGGATGGTTTCCTAGTGTAAGATCAGTGCCCTACTCATACCCTCAACCTTCGAACAGTCCCGTGCTCCTGACCCAAGTGCAGTAGTGGGATAGTTGTGGGCCAGGCCACGGGGATGGAGTCCCTTTCAGATGCCAGATCAGCCAATCAGTTGTGGAGATCAATGATAAAATGCATGTTACAGCTGTATCACATTATAGCAGATTATATGTAAAGGATTCCCTTCCTTTTAGGTAATATGAAAACGAAATACCCTGGTAAGAACTTCAAACTGGAAAAAAAAAGAAAAGGCTGCTCTGCTTGAAGATTTTCACTTGAAAGATACCAGAAAACCTCTGACTTGACTGTTCTCTTTCCATTTGTGCTTTTTTCTTGGGCTTATCACAGTACAGCCCCTCCCTTCTTACCTTGACTGCATTCTGTCCTCTTTATTGCACGTTTTGCGTAAGAAAAGGCTGTTTGGACTTGCCTCATGGTCAGAGGGGAATTAAAGAATGCCTGCATCTTAGGTAAATGTACTGAAGACGAGATACACAAGGAGAGGACAGGGGCTTTCCTGGGTTGGGACGCCTTTCTCCTGTCCCGTTTTCCCAGGTTTAAATACAGCCAAACAGATTCACCTACTGATGGCAGAGCCAGTGAACCAAGTGTGCACTGTGCTATGTAAACCTCCTGGGAAATGTGGCAGCTGTTGAGCCTGGCATATTCCGGATTTAAAATGAATTAATCCAGAGGATTTGATTTGAAGGGTATATTTAGCACTAAGCGTGTTTACTCTTGGTGATAAGAAGTTCAATGCCGATCCATTAAAGAAAATTGGCGTGTCATACAAGTGCCCTGTTCTTGTATTTGCTCACGCATACACACACTTCACATGAGTTTTAAACTGTTTGCTTAGAGCTTTCATTCTTCCAAAGAACACGTCTGTTGGTTTTTGTTCCAGAGTGGCAGGCTTCCTTGGTAGCCAGGAGATGGAGTCCCTGTTTGCTCTAGGTGGTGGGCAGGGGGAAATGGAGCTCTCAGGTTTAACTAAAAAGAGAGAGGAACAGGAGGCAACCCCAACCATTCCTGTCCTCAGTGAGGCTAGCCCCACAT
This sequence comes from Felis catus, assembly GCF_018350175.1. Classification (NCBI taxonomy): domain Eukaryota; kingdom Metazoa; phylum Chordata; class Mammalia; order Carnivora; family Felidae; genus Felis; species Felis catus. The sequence continues at coordinate 21,218,753 of NC_058371.1, forward strand.
GCTGCCTCTTGAGGTGAAAGCCTTCTGAATTGCTTGTTGACATTAAAAACATGGGAGGCAGAAGCAGTGAGGTCCTCAGTATGTTTGAATATCTGCCCCCCCCCCCCAAATATATGAGGCCAAATCTTACTGCTGGGATTTGGTGCATTAAGCTGATATGAAATAATGTGGATGCAATCAATAGAAGTTGAATTACAAAATGGGAGGTAATTAATTTTATCTCAACCTTGTTCATGACTTCTCCTTGCTTTATTCTGGGTCTTGGCTGGGCTTGTAAAGATGCCAGGCACCACTTTGTCGTTTAATTCTTACAATAGTCCTGAAAATTGGGACGTGTTTTCTTTTTATGGCTAGGGCTTCGATTTAGAGAGGTAAAATAACTTGCCCAAGGTTGCACAGGTCAGAGCAGAGCCCACATTCAAATGCAGGCCTATCCGATGCCAAAGCCCAGGCTCCTTCCACTTGACCATGGAGCTGTTCACAGAAGTCAGAGCCCTGTGTGCACGTGAGGCTCAGGAGGGTTGCCACCTCCCAGCACACACCCACTGAAGATGGAGACGCGGGGCTGAAGAACCAACCACAAGCTCAGCCCAAATCAGGGCCAGGGCCAGAGGAGCCAGAAGGGCTCTGAGCTGTGCTCTGATGCCTGCACCTTGGCAGGAAGTGCTGTGCGGTACAAAGAAGGGGTGAGGAAAGGCAGCCACCTGCGTCTGCGAATGCTCAGCCTTTTGTCCTTGCTCCTTCTCCAAAGACAGCTTTATGGTTATGGCTTCTAATGGCACTCTGTAAGCAGTTTTGTAGTTGCATTACAGAATGGATATTTTTGTGTTTCTCTGGGATCGGTAATTATGTGGTTCTTACTTAGCAAATCCTGTGAGCGGGGGGAGCTGAGAGAACCCATCGTAAAGACGGAGGTGCCTGAAAGGGGAGAATCTAGGATCTCCTTTTTTAGCAGGATGTGGGCCATCCTTGCCGATGGCCACTATGGCAGAGAGCAGGGGGAGAGGGGATTGGAGAGACAGCAGTATTCAGAGGCAGTGGAACGTCTTCACGCCTTCTCTTTGGTAGTGCAAGGACAGAGGAGTTTCCCTGTGGGTCTAGTGGGCACGGAGGAAGCAAGTGCCCAGGAGCCATCTTGCTAGTGTCCCTCCAAAGACTCCCTCCCGAAGTTTCCAGCTGCAAGTGACTGCAGGGTGTTTGCTGGGGAGCGAAGTTGAGGGGGTTAGAAGAAGTTCAAGCCTGAGGGATCTCCCATGTCAGTGACTTGTGTACCTCATATGTCCAAGAGCCCACATGTGTGCCCCAGGGGTTGCAGCATTTGGACACTTTCACCGAGAGGGCAGGGATGGCCCATAAGTGTTGCCAGTCAAGCAGTGACCTCAGTGGAGAGAGAACTGCAGTCTTGCCAGCTTTGTGAAGAGATGGTTATCACTTTTCTTATCCCTCCTCTGAACTACCTCCCCACTCTCCCAAAACAGTACCTAGAAGAGGAACGAGAAGCAAGGAGAGAAGACCCCTCACCAGTCCTCACAGCCTGTAACGAGAGAAAGATGAGGTTGCATCATATATGGCGTTGGAATTGTAAATGGAGCCGGATGGTGATTTCCTCTCTGAGTGTAATCCAAAAGCTAGTCATTCTGCCTGAGATATCCTGAGGGTAGGAAAGGAAGATTTGACGGGCACAGTTTTAGACAGCAGTTGCAGGAAATAAAGCCTTCTCATGTGTTTACCTGTGTATGCCCCAAGGTAAGGTTCTTCATTTCATCAGTCCCGGAGGGAGGGAGAGGATCGTCACGTGACGCTCGCTGCATGCGGCCCGGTCCTCCTCTGGCCAAGATAACTTGTTTCCATTTCCCAACCATGTCAGATTGGGCCCTGTCACTATTCAGGTACGGAATGTACTGTGCTGAAATTTGAGACTTGTGAGGCTAAGATAGCTGTAGTCTTCTGAGTGACCGGGCTGACCATGGAGTTGATATCAAGATCATCGTTGGCTAAGTTCTCATGGTTTTGGTGTGTCTGATTGATTGATTGATTTAGGGTCAGAGGAAGATCTGATTCTATTTCTTAGCATTCTTGGCCTGTTCACCCCTCCACTTCGTTCTCATATTCAGTCCTTTGGCCAGTCAGCCGGTCAGTAAATCTTCACTGAGTCCTGTTCTGTGCCAGGTGGAGGGATATGGCCTCAAACCTGCCCTGCAAGCTCGTCGTGGAGCCTGTGTCCTCTGCCCCAGTCCAGTGGATCTTCTCTGCCATCAACACTAAATCTTCAAATTTTCAAATAAATCTTTCGGAATCCTCAGTTGCTCTCCACTGTCATGCGTAAAGTCTGACCTTCTGAATCAGGCCTTTTTGTAGAGGATTCTGGCTAATTTTTAGCCTCGTCTCTGGCTACTGCCACCATCTGTGAACCGTCTACTCCACTGACACTGGTCGGCTCTGTGATGATCTGTTCCTTGATTTTGTCTCTCACCTCTTCATCTGCAGTGCCCTCCCCTCGGTCTCCATCCTTCCAGATGATTAGCGTCTATCTCGAGGCTTTTTGCTTTCATGGAACGTGACCCTCAACCCCCTAGGCTCCACGGGGCTGCTCCCGATTCAAACTCCTGCCACTATCACAGCCTCTGCCCAGTCCTGGCTGGTAGAGGCCATTATTATTTGGTGCTGTGGATTTTCACTTCCACACTCAGAAGCTTATGGTGGTAGGAATGGCTTCTTACTCAACTTTCTATTCTGTTTATCATCTGGCACACAGTAGGTGTTCATAAGAGTTTGTTGGAAAATGAGTGGAGTTCTTTTTGTTTCGTTTAATGAGCTTTTCTGCATCCAAAGATGCAGAGATTATCAAATAGTGGAGTGATCTTGGGTTAGAAAACAGGGTATTTTTTTTTCAGCCCTACTTGTCATTTGCCTGTTGTGTTCCTCAAGCATAAATTGAAAGTGGAGTGCAGTTACCTCTAATGTTTTATTTCTTTGAGAATTTTTTGGAGCTGAGATGAATTGCTTTTCCTTCGATCATGAGCTGGAGTTCTCAGCCAAAGGCACAGGGGACAAATTAAACTTAGTCTAATATTGTTTTGTTTATACAAGGGACACTCTATCTGGAAATTTATAATATAGGTCCAGGGGGCCTGGGTGGCTCAGTTGGTTAAGCGTCCGATTTCGGCTCAGGTCATGATCTTGTGGTTCGTGAGTTCAAGCCCCGCATTGGGCTCTGTGCTGACAGCTCAGAGCCTGAAGCCGGTTTCAGATTCTGTGTCTCCCTCTTTCTCTCTCCTCTCCCACTCATGCTCTGTCTCTCTCTTCTCAAAAATAAATAAACGTTTAAAAAAATTATAATATAGGTCCAGGATAGCTTCTTGAATTTGTATTAATTCTAAAACTGTATTTCCTGCTTTGAGGGTTCAGCATTTGCCACGTTATCCTGATAGGTTCTATGAAATATGTGGAAACCTTGAAAAATTACACTTTGGATGATAGATTAAATATTGCCATCTTCTGTTCATTATGAGAAGTACCATTGACTTTCAAGAAGACATCTTGTGTGGCTCCTTTGCTTGGAAAGACTATCAGTAAATTATCCCAGGTCACAGGCATTCCACTGTTTAAAAATGTGAACACAGAATTCTAATTATACATTAAAATAATAATAATAGTATTTTGAGTTTTATTTATTACACTGTTTAAAAAGAGTATCTCTGCAGTATGTGGCAAATAGGCTTAACTTGAATTATTCAAGAAACAGAATAAATATAAGGTTGGTGTAGCTAAGGATACTTGCAAGTCTCCTATTGTTTCCTTTGATGAAGCTTGTTGTAAAGGATTGGCCAACAGCTTTGGAAAATAATTATACAAAGCAGTGATATTTTGTAACAGTGGGTTTCAAAAGAATAATGCTTATAAGTCATTTTAGAAAAAAGTTTCCCCTTAAAATAAAACTTGTAAGGGATAAACATACGTTGTCTTCAAAATAACATATTTTTTTCTTGATGAAGGCCAAACACTTTGTTCTGATAGCATGCCCAGGAGAAGGGTGACGGTAACTGGAAACAGTGTCATGAGGGGCTGATGTGCCCCAGCTGATGTGACAGGACAATCATGGGCAGGACTGTTATGGAGAAGTGAGGCGTCTGCCAGCCCGGGCTCTAAGTACCACTGGCTTGTCCTCTGCAGTTTTCTTTCTCGCTGCTAATATGTGTTATGTCTATAATTTAAATTAGAAACCTAATATACTGTGTTTGTAACAAGGACACAAAAGCATCTAAAATAGTATTGATCGTGTCCCCTGACACTTGCCACCTGTCTCTTTGTTCTGCCTGCTGCCAGGTTGGTATAGTTGTTCATTCATTTTAATCTGCTTAATCAAACGTGTATAAACGTGAATATATATCTATCATTTGTTTTACAAGGAATGAGATATTTGTATGAACATTATTCTTTAGGTTACGCTTGTCACTTAACATGTCATGGCCAGTTCCAAATCAATGTACATGTCTCTCTGTCTCTCTCTCTATATGTAAAATCCATATCTTTCTTTTTGTTTGTGTAGAAGTTCAGGGTGTGAACATAGTATAATTTGTCTCCTCATTACCCTATTGGGATATGCATAGATTTTCAGGTTTTTACTGTTACAAAGTTGTTTTTTTTTTAATTTTTTTTTCAACGTTTATTTTTATTTTTGGGACAGAGAGAGATAGAGCATGAACCGGGGAGGGGCAGAGAGAGAGGGAGACACAGAATCGGAAACAGGCTCCAGGCTCCGAGCCATCAGCCCAGAGCCTGATGCGGGGCTCGAACTCCCGGACCGCGAGATCGTGACCTGGCTGAAGTCGGACGCTTAACCGACTGCGCCACCCAGGCGCCCCTGTTACAAAGTTTTAATACACATTCTTGGACACCTGTCTTTATGTGCTGGTAGTTTTAATTGTGTATGATTCTCACAAGTAAAGATCTGGGTCAAAGAATATTTATGTTTTTAACTTACCTTTTTGGAAAGTATTTGTTAATATCCCCCTGGTACCTCACTGTCAGCCTAAAAACTGATATATATATTATATATATATATATATATATATATATTATATATATATATATATATATATATATATAATATATATATATAAATATATATATATATATAAAACTAAAAACTGATATATATATTTTCTGGTGGTGAGTTCCTGGTGTCAGTTTTCTGCCTGGGATAACCCACCTGCCTTTTGTGGACAGAAGAGGAACATGGTCAGTGAATACTGTTTCCTAGGATGTGACTACCTGCTTAGCCAAACAGCAAGGATAGAACATTAACAGTAATACGTCCGTCCATTCCAGAAACATATGTATTTTTCAGCTAAGGCAGGGCTTGCCCCCTGCTTGGTTTGAGTTACACAGGATAAGGGCAGAAGTTTCCATTTAATAAATGTCTTCAAAGTCCATTGTCTTTAACCTGATTTGCACTGGGAAACCTCCACTTCACATCTACAAAATTATGGTAATGAAAGTGGTCCCCAAACCCTCTTAGCAGGTGTCTAGTGCCTGGAGGAAACGGCTCTGGAGAGAGGGCTGCATCCCCTCGCTTTAGTCCGTGATTCCTGTTCAAGGTTTAACTGGGGGATTCTTGGAGGCAGATTAGAAACCTGCCATCATTCCTATAGGATAATGTGTTTATCGGCAGTATAATCCTGGAAGATATGATTTAGCTCACAGAGCTTTGTACTCCAGCTGTATCTGCTGATATTCTTTTGCCGACCTACAGGTTATGATGTTTGGTTAAGTCAGGGCGACTCGGCTCTTTCACAGAATTGCATATCCGGCATCTCTCACGGAACTGTAAGAGGCATCTCCAGAAGGGATGTGCAGAATGCTTTCCAGCTAAGAAAACGTTTCCCCACGTCAACAAACGTATAAGCTCAGCATGCGTGCCTGAACAGCTCAGCACACTATTCCCCTGATTTCAAACATGTTGTGTTTCTGCACATCATTTTGAACTGCTTTCATGGCTGTCGGGGAAATGTGCGGGTTGTGTTATGTCCTGAATGCCATCGGTGACCCTTCTGTTTTGCTGACCACCGCAGCTCAATGCAATGGCAAATCGTGCCGCAGGGAAGGGCTATGAGAACGAAGATAACTACTCCAATATCAAGTTTCAGTTCATCGGGATAGAGAACATCCACGTCATGAGGAACAGTCTGCAAAAAATGCTGGAAGGTAAGCATTTCCTTAGGCACAGCAGTAAAGAAAAAATGCAGCGAAACGTTTTCATGTCAAGTGGAATAAGAGAGCTTTTTGCTTTTTGAGTTGTTACAGTGATGCTGTTTACATAGGTGGGGTAAGTTGAGACAAATGTCATATTGCAGTGACTCCTTAAACATTCAAGCCTTTCCCTTATTTTTTGTTAAGTGTCATGGTGAAATGGTTTTATTTTTAAAATTTATTTTATTTATTTTATTTTTGGCGGGTAAGTCCGGGGATCTTCTGTGCTTACGGTCTAAAGATAAAAGTGCACGGCAGTATTTTTTCTCTCCCTCATGATACTAGTTTGACCCACATTCAAGGCCATTTAGAGATAGCCAGGTCTGTTCGTGTGTGGAGATGAGGTGTATACAATGAATCCGAGGGGCCGAACGGCCATGAGAAGGGAACGTTTCTCAACAGCGCACTGCACTGCGCCTGCGCCTAAACCGCTGCCACACCGCCCTGCGTCTCTCCTCCCCCTCCACCCCAGCACCTTGCACAGCAGGGCACATACACACAGGCTTATGGAGACAGGAAGTTACAAAGATGGATTATGCAGTGTAGAGCCACCATTCTTGTGGCCAAACCAGCCATAAGCTGATTAGCAGAAATTCTGCATTTCAAGCAAAACCAGTCTCATTTACTGCTTCTGCTCCATGTGATTGTGAAGGCGCTGTCCACCGCCTGTGGCTCTAGTGGGAACCAAGCAAGGAGGATGCAGGACCCTTGGCTTTGCCCCTTGGGGTCCTGGAAAGACTGCGAACGCTGTGCTTGCACTCTGAGGCCCTGGAAAGGTGGAACTGAGTGGGAGAAAAGTGGGCTGTTGGAATAGGAAATGGAAGGAAGGGAACAAAGGAAGTACTTTTCCTTTTTCTAGCAGTACACATTTGCTCTCAGTTAGTATGCACTTCTCTGCCTCATGAGAAGGACAGGGGTGGTGAGAACCTTGCCAGGTGGGGCTGGAGGGACTTGAGCGGCACATTCCTGATTTCCATTCTCTTTCCTCAATTTGCTGGGTCAGCTCAGTCACTGCGAAACTTGCACATGTCAGTTGCCTTCACTGGGCCCTGTTACCTGCTATAGAATGAGAGGGCCATTTCTATGGGCCCTTCAAGCCCTATGGGTCTATGACTATAATTTGATGCCCCTGGTTGCAAATATCTTAACCTTGGGCATTTGAATGGTTAGAAGAAAGCTCATCCTGCATCTAAAAAAACCCACCACAGCCCCAGAGAATCTCTTATTTCCTCATGAAAGTCACCTTGTCTCAGGCCACAGTGACATCCCTGGGGCATGACTGAGCTTCCTAAACTTCTGGAGATAATCATGGGCAATTTGGCTGTCCCTGCTATAAGTTGTGCTTTTTAGGTGTCGAAAAATTTGACTAGCTTTGTGCTGTTATTAAAGGCATAGGCTAACTTTAGTATGAAAACTTTAGTGTGAAGTTCATTATCAGATTCATTAAAAAAACCAGTATTTTTCATGCAGTAATTTCATAAGCTGACTTTTGAGAATGTACATTTTCTTCTATGCAGAAAGGAGCTCTTAAGAGTTTTTATAACCTTTCACTTGGACTTTAGGTTTCAAATTAGCATTATTTGGTTTCTCATTAGGAACAGTTGCTCCTGCCCTTATACCTGTGGTCTGCCTCCCTTCCTCTAAAGGGCAAGCAAACCGACAGAGCCCTGGAGGGCAGTCTCTGTTATAAGAGGGACCACAGTAGTTCGACAGCACTTTTTCAGCTCTCTGTCAGCACAGTAAGCAAGGACAACCTTCTGGATGACTTTCAGGGAACTTGACCAATGTTTGACTCTCTGTTTTTACCAAGTAAATTATAAACCAATTGTGGAGGCTCAGCTGATGAAGTGATGCAACCAGACCCACCTTCTAAGGCTTTTTCTGTTTCTAGCAGCTGTCCTTGGCGTCAAAGAGATCGGAAGGGTTGTGCTGCTGATCATTTGGTAGGAAGAGGGATAGTGCATTTTATTCATGGTTGTTATTTTCTTTTGAGTTATTTTTTTTCCACCGTTAATTAATATCAGAATAGATTCTGAATAATGGAAAAGGAAAAAAATGTTTGCATTCTAGCTGCTCTGTGAGCAAGGGCTGTGAGATATTTCATTAGAAACTGAAATTTAGGACCAGGTTCACATCTGGTGTAGGTCCATTTATAGAGCTCATTTAATTTTAACTTTGATTTCTAAGTTCTAAACCAGACTTATTTTGTGGCATTCATATCTCCCAATGAGATAGTAATGATACCTTCCAGTTATGAAGGACTTTTGTAATTTCTTGTTTTCTACAGTGCCTTCCCTTTGGATGATTGGGATAATGTTTTTCCCTCAAATAATGAAAGGATGCCCTATATTTTATTTTTTTTTATTATTTAAAATCTGTTTAATGTTTATTTATTTATTTTTTTAATTTTTTTTTTCAACGTTTATTTATTTTTGGGACAGAGAGAGACAGAGCATGAACGGGGGAGGAGCAGAGAGAGAGGAAGACACAGAATCGGAAACAGGCTCCAGGCTCTGAGCCATCAGCCCAGAGCCTGACACGGGGCTCGAACTCACGGACCGCGAGATCGTGACCTGGCTGAAGTCGGACGTTTAACCGACTGCGCCACCCAGGCGCCCCTATGTTTATTTATTTTTGAGAGAGAGAGAGAGTGAGTGGGGAGGGGCAGAGAGAGAGGGAGACACAGAATCCAAAGCTGGCTCCAGGCTCTGAGCTGTCAGCACAGAGCCCGACGTGGGGCTCAAAGCCCCGAACCGCGAGATCGTGACCTGAGCCAAAGTAGGAAGCTCAACCGACTGAGCCTCCCAGATGCCTCTATTTTCTTTTTTCTTTTTAATTGGAATAGTCAATAAAAAGCCCGCATGTCTCTGCCATGTGGACCTCTACACACACTCTTCACAATATGGCAGGTTATCTTTTCAAGGCGTGCCTCTCTCTAATTCTAGAGTCTGGCGTATTACATTTAAAACATTTTTACATTACATATTTAATTTAAAAGTTTTTAAGAACACGCACTTCCCAGGACCACATAACGAAGCAGGATTTGTGCCTAGTACTTTCCATCACCTTAGAGCGATCCTCATTGATTTGTGGGTCTGGCATCACACAAGCTCCCAGATAACCACCACACATGGTAACGATGTTATAACATTTATGGAGTGCTTACTATGTAGTGGACACTGTTTTGATTTCTCAGATGTATTTATTCAAGTAGTCCTCATGGACCCTTGTGGCTATTCTTAATATCCCTGTTTTACGGATGAGGAGGTTGAGGTGCACAGGCTGAGAAACTCATGCGCGCTCACAACAGTAGGTGGTAGAACCAAGATTTTCCCCTGATTAGTAAGAATCCAGATGCCACACTCTTCAGCACCTGGCTTTATGGCCTTTCTAGGTAGCAGGTTGGGTAGAAAGTGCCCTGGCCACGCGTCTGAAGAACTGGTACTGGGTTCTGTCTTTAGTCCCTGAATAAACTTGAACAAACCTCATTTCCTGTACTTATAAAACATTGTGAACAATGCATCATCCCTAACTTACAGATTTACTGAAAAGATTCCTGGCAAACCATTAAGTGCTTTCCAGTGTTTGGTGTATTATGCTTTCTCTTGGGAAGCAGTACTGAGCTTGAAGTACATTATGAATAAAATGGGTAGGTTAATGGGCTACGGATTAATTCAGCCAGCCACACAAATACTTGAGAGGTCCCAGGCCTTTCTATGGGTTACTTTTCTCACTTTCTTTGTTCGGGAGACGTGGAGTGAGATAGCACAATTTTAGAGGCATGGAGGTGCTTGCCTTATGATAGGGTCTGTGTCCACTCAGCAAAAGTTCATCAACAATAATTTAATAAACCACCTGTCAGGTCTTGTGGATGTTTTCTCAGCAAATTTATTTAACAGAGATACAGATCTCAGCCCAATGGCAGGTCAGATGGGAATGGGTCCAGAGCATGGGGAAAGGGCCCAGCATCCATTCTGCGATTTGGACAATACTACAGTGAAGGGCTGTTTGAACAGGGCCAGAGTCAATTCAATTTAAAAGCTTGAAATCTTTGTAGCAGGATCCACAGTGTAATCACTTTTGTCATATCCCCTGGAATTGTGGGCATTGACAGTGGAGAAAGTTTTGTGGCAAAACTAGGTGGCCCCAGAGATTGCATCTGATCTGTGCTTCTGTGTGAAGGTTCTGAGCCCAATTATTCAGAACTTTCATTAGGTGTTGGAAGGATGGTTGAAAGCAGAGAATTTTGAGTACGTCATGGGAGGCAGTGGGTATTATGGTCATGTGACTTCCTGCTCTGGTCTCCCTGCCAGGTTGCCCTGGGCACATCAAGGTCTAGAAGGGAGCAATCCCTAATGCACCCAGCTCCAATTCCATGAAATATTTCTCTCTGCTCACAGTAAAGGTTGTGGCTATCGGTTCAAATGTCCCTTTTGTTTGATACTTTCTTCTTCATCTCATACCTTTATGAGGTGATAACTAATTCACCCTGGTAGAAATGGAGCAGTTTAACTCTTTATAGGCTTACAAATTTAAATTTTAAATGAAAATTAAAGTTTAAGTTTAAAATTTAAAGTTTTTCACTTTGAAGCATTTCCTATTACATTGCCTTCAAGTTTATGAAGTTCTATCAGATACGAGCTAATAAAAGGCTATAAATGTTAAACTTTTTTCAGTTCTCTATGTTTTGACTTTTTACCATTATTAACTTCCTCAATTACTAACCCGTTAGATGAGACAGCCAACCACACCTGCCTGGAAATCACCATTTAGCCATAAGGTATGGGTTTCCACACAGAAAACCGAATTTCCCATTATCATGGAATTAGATGGCTTTACATTTATCTAAGGCTTTTCAAAAAGTGCTCCGCATGACCAACAGAGCTGTCCTGTCAGGCTTTACTTGTCATCAGTTCATGGTCACTTGGAGGAAAGAAATAGATCAAGAGCATGTACCTTGCTCTCTGTGGTGTTGTCAAAGGATGTAAAATGTGGCTGATAGGGTGCTGGATGGTATCAGCTAATCTGGACGATAATATCCTAAGCCCTAAGGCACGGAGGAAAGAACGTGCCTTCCCGGGGGGTTATGTGCTGTGGACTGGACTCCAGGTCAATTATTTACTGGCTGTGTGACCGTGGATGATGACTGAGTAAACTTCTTTAAGCCACCTTTCCAGTCTGAAAATTGGGAGTACATAATACCCTGCAGGGTAGGTAATGTAGGCATAGCACCAGGCACAATACCTGCATATTGTAAGTACGAAGAAGTAGGTGCTACCATAGTGATCTCATACGTTCATCTGTACCTCAGATGGTTATTGAGAGTTTTCTACATGCTGGGCATTGGATAGAAAGATGCTTCATTCATTAATGCCAAACAAAGTACTGATTTTGATGCAGGGTAGATATCGTGGGCAGGGAGAAAAGATGCTTACTTGTTACTGAGGGCTGTCCCTAGGTAAGTCAGGTGGTTGAATGTTTTAACTGGACGTCAAAGCCAAAGACTTCATGTCTAGGTGACATTGTCAAGGAGAAGGCAAGAGGCAACAAAGTGATTGAAGGAGAGAATAGTGGCTGTTTTAATCCTAATTAGGTTTTATCGTGACATTCACGGACACAGTTCAAAGATTAATTTCACCCTCAAATTACTGTTGGATACTTCGTTAATCATGATGGCTAGGTTTTGGATAACTAGGACATTTACACAAGGAATGCTGGTAGAAGACGGTGCCTCCCATGCAACTAAAGATAGACATGACTCGTGTCACTAAAATTAAGGTGACACGGCGAGCTTTTTTCCACAGGGCTGTCGTTGGAATTTGGCAATTCAGGAGTTCCTTGCCAGGGCCGGTAAGGTGTGAGATTTGGTGAGAATGTTGGTCCTGGCGGGTCTGTCAGTGGGTGTGATGAGAGTGGAATGGGTCCCCGCCCACTACATCCCCTGCAGCATATGCTGCTTCATTCACCACTTCACTCATGTGCTGCCCCCATCTTGATCTTCAGGATTCCTGGGCCTGCTCTCCAGTGCCGACCGCTGACATTGTACATCCCCCCTGACTTCCCGGCCTCTCACCATTTTCTCCCAGTCTAGACTTCTCTATTTCCATTTGCTTTAAGTTTCCTATTTAGACGTTAAGCCTGACCTTCAGTTACGTTCCTGTTCATCCTGGCTCAGTTTGCTTACTGACCTAATTATCGTCTATTTGTAGTGGGGAAAAAACATGGAAATTGGAGTCAAGGGAACGCGATTCCCATCACAGCGCACTTACTGTGCTGATAGTGTGTGGACCTGGTCCTCTTCTAGAAGCTGAGATAATTAGCCCTACTGCAGGTGGGAGGTTGTGTCAGTTCATGGAGAGAAAACTACCAAGCCCCAAGCCTTCCATATGGTAGATGTAATATAAACGGGCACGTGTGTTTTTGTATTTATTTGCTGCAAATTGTGTTCTTAGACACAGAATTCACTTGGCAGAGCTAATAAATGCTGAGGGTATTTTTTGGTGAACGTGCTGCTCAATTTCCTTTAGGCCAGTGGTAATTAGTGTTACTGGAATGTGTGTGTGTGCATACATGGATTTATACACCCATTCGTGTTTATTAGTAGCTGGACCCACACACAGACTCACTCACATGTCTGCCCGTGGATACTGTTTTCTCTGCTACTAATTCAGGCAGTGCTAACAGGTATACGGAATTTAGGCTTGACTGTGCCTTACCAATTTCTCTCATCATGCAACTCTTTAAAAGAAAACAAGGCTATATACAAACATGGCTTCCGTGGTGTTATTGTATAATGATTCCAGAAAACAGCATCATGCACAAGGCTGGAGTCATTTTAGAGAATAGTCACTAATCTTGTTGGTGTCCTGTAGAGAAGCCAATATACAGAGGTGTCCAGTTAGTGTAAAGTTCTCTATAAAGAGGACCCGTGTTGCTTGGCCTGGATAGGGAGGAGCTTAGCACTAACACTCATAAATGGGATACAATTCATGCAGAGCTCAGAAGTTATTCTGTGTCACCATGGTGGGCTCTAAGTAAAAGGCAGACTATAAAACAGGTGTAACCAAACACTTCCCTCTCAGAGGCCATCATTGAGTCCTCTTTGAATGGTTTCACCTGCTAGGATTTTCCGTGAAGGCAGATGACTACTATTTTGCCAGTTCGTTGAAGATCATTTCAGTGGGCTTGGCTTTTTGACTCTAAAACGGGAAAGGGACAAATCAAACATCAGCAGAACTCGGGTGGCTGTGAGGCTGGTAATTAAGGGAAGGCCATGTACACTTTGACGTTAGATCTTAGGAGACAAGAAAGACCAACATCCCAAAGGGTTCAAATGGAGATTGTCTTTGCATCTTCGCGGATCCCACTCAATAACCATATATGAAAAAATGAGATTGGTGTTAGTAAATATCTAAGGAAGATTGTCTAAGGCTTATTTTCTCCCAAGCAAATTTCTTATTTCCAGGCCCTATATATATGTCTTCTTTTTTTAAGTGTTGTTTTTATATGTTGATGGGATATAGATGCCCTGTTATGTAAAACAAATACTGTTAGACCTGGGCATTAAACTCCTGGTAAGTAAGTACAATTCTCTGTAATCTGTGGCATATGTCTCTGATGTCAGCTGCAGTGAACTTCGTTCAGCCAAATGGTTTGTAAATATTGGTTTGGGTTTGGCAACAAGAGTGAACAAATCGGTATTTCTGTCTTATCCTGAGTTTATCCAAACAAACCCGCCAGTTTTAGATTTAAAAATGCAGGCACTGATTGTCTTATTCTCAAGTGTTCCCCCATCTGTCCATGTGTATTAATCATCTGCAGAGCTGATGGCGTTGACCCCGCCACTCGGCCTTTGGTGGGAGAACATTCCCGGGGCTTACCTTCTTTGAGAACCTGCTTGAGGTTATTTTACTTAGCGTGTGCAGTTTTTAACGTTCCTGAGAACAGAAATGTTAGACAGGAGCCGTGCTCAGCGTGGGAAGGAAGGAGCTGGCCTGGCAGGAGATAGAGCAGCTTGTGCCCTTGCTGAGTGAGCTAAATGGAGAAGGAGGCACTGGAACATTCTCTCTGGCAGTCCCTTGTAGGGACTTGTTTCTGTGAGCTGTCTGCTCCTCTCTTGCTTTTGGCACAGACCATCTCCAGGTTAGCTGGAAAGCCTGGTGTCTTTATTTTTAAACTTGCTGTCATTTCCATGCCTTGTGGGAAGAGAAGGTGAAAAGGATTATTTGTTCTTGGGCTGAGCCTCAGGGTTTGGACGCCAAGATATCCCTCATGCTCCCTGGACTTTCTGAAATAAATGGGAATGTCAACTAGCCCTAAGCCCTACTACGATAACAACCAGAACGTTTGGCCTATTTAGTGAAAAGAAAAAAACACAAACGTTTGCAAGGTAATGTTATCTTGTGGAAGATTTAAAGGACAGTGGAGTCCTGAGACTCTACGTGGTGGAATGTGTGTATTTTAGGATTAAGTTGAACACTTTGGGTCATGGCCTGAGGTTAAACAGAGAGACCAAACAGCAGGCGCCCTGGGAGTGGGGAGAGGTCCCAGAGAGTGCTGGAATTTTGCTTCCCACCGGGCTGGGTGCACTGGCACAGGCGAGCCTGCCCCCTGCAGGAACCGAGTGGTACTGCTGGGCAGGGTCACGGGGGAGGGAAGGCAGGGTGTGCTCAGTTTTAAGGAGAGGCTGGCCCTCTGCCTTTGCATTAGATTCTGCAATCTGTCTTCACACTGGCTGCACACACCTGAGCTCCCGGGAAGATTTATGAGGTGCACCCTGGCTAGCTTGCCTTACGGCGTCGACTTTGATGTGCTCTCCTCCTAAAACTGCCCGATGTGCCTTGGAAGGCTCCTTGGCCCAGGCTTGAAGCCATCTGCCCTTTGCCACCTCCCTTCCTAATTGTCCTTTTGCCAACTTTATAAAAGACAAACACACCCTTGATCACATCCTCAGTCTTACTCTGATGTGTTATTCCAGGGTGCGTGAGGGAATCCATAATTTAAAACATTATTGCAGGGATACATGTACAAAAACGGTTGGAGACTGCTAATCAAGTTCATCTTCCTTGAGCACTCTAAGTCCCTGCGTCCCAGACAAATAGAATGAAAGGCACAGGTGTGGACATTTGTAATTTTATGTTTTCTAGGGCTGCATTAAAAAAAGTGAAAAGAAATGGATTTTTATAATATGTTTGTATTTAACTCAGTATATCCAAAATGTTATCATTTCAACATGTAATCATTACAAAAACTATTAGCGAGATATTTTTTATTTCTTTTTCATACTAAGTTTTTGACATTCAGGACATACCTTGCACTCATAGGCTATCTCAGTCCAGGCTTGCCACATTTCAGATATTCAGTAGCCACATGTGACTAGTGTCTACACTATACTGGATGGTATGATTCTAAGTGATAAAGTGTATCACCTCTAAGTTGATAGTATGTGGGAGCCAAGGAGCATTTAGAGTGGTTCATGTTTGAATTACAAAAAAATAATACAACTGAGGTCGATAGACATTGCTTAAGAGCATGGACTTTGGAGCCAAATTGAATCCCAGCCTACACTGCTTATCAGCTGGTGACCTTGGACAAGTTACTTAACCTCTCTTTCCATTGGTTTCCACTTTTACAAAATAAAGACAGTAATAGTACCTTCTTCATATGATTATTATGAGAATTAACAAGCTGTTGAATATAAAGCACCTGAAGAATGTCTGGCATCTTAAAACTTATTTAAGTTTTGCTCTTATTATTAATAGTAATGGTACTAGTTTTAGTTAAACCTAAGGTAGCTGTGGTGTGGTGATCTCTTTGCACCCTTCAGGTAACTCTCTGAGGAGGGTGTTTTTTTTTGTTTGTTTGTTTGTTTTTTTTATATGAAATTTATTGACAAATTGGTTTCCATACTACACCCAGTGCTCATCCCAAAAGGTGCGAGGAGGGTGTTTTATCCCCATTGCACACTTGAGCAAATCAAGGCTCAGTACCTAGCCCCAGGTTGCATTGTTGGACACAGGTGGAATTTAAATGTTAGGTTTGACTCTGAAGCCTGGGGCATTGAACAGTACCACATGCTGTTGCCCACGCACACATCGTGATTGTTACTAAAATGTACAGGTTAGTTCACATACAACCAAAGTCTAAGTGAAACATGGAGGCCTTCCCATTTCCCCCAGATGTCAGATTAAGCTAATATGAAGTACCGTCTCATAAGAACATCTAGAAATGCCAGATAAATATAGCAACCATTTACTTAAATGAGTAACTGAACTTGTAAGAAAGAAGAGGAATAAGCCATCAGGTAGTCAAGACCACAGTGAGATACCACTGCACATCCACTAGGGAGGCTGTAATCAAAAAGACAAGTGATTACAAGTGTTGATGAGGATGTGGGGACATCAGAACCGTCTTCACAGCAGGTGGGGATGTAACACCATGCAGCTGCTGTGGAAAATAGTTCTTCTGGCATTTTCTCAAGTGGTTAAACCTGGAGTTATGGTGTGACCCAGCAAGTCCACTCCTATGTATGTTTTCACGAGAGGTGAAACATACTTCACATGAAACTTGTACATGAATATTCATAGAAGCGTTGTTCATAATAGCCCAGAAGTGGAAATAACCCAAATGTCCATCAGCTGATGAGTGGATCAAAAGATGTAGTGTATCCATCTAGTGACATATTTGGCCTTAAAAAGGAATGAAGTACTTATGTGCTACAAATTGTATGAACCTTGGAAACATTATACTCTGGAAGAAGCCACTCACAATGAGCCATATATTGTATGATCCTGTTTATATGAAGTATCTGGAATACGCAAATCTGTACAGAAAGACAGTAGATTAGCGGTTGTCTAGGGCTGGGGGAAGGGGAAATGCGGGTGACTGCTAATGGGTAGGGGGATTCTTTTAGGGGTGATGAAAACATTCTGGAATTGATTATGGTGATGGATACACAACTCTGTGAATATACTAAAAGTCATCATACACTTTGAGTGAGTGAATTTTAAGTCAAATTCGATTACAAAACTGTTAGAAAAGAAGAAATTTCCACGTGCCAGAAGGAAAGGGTGGGGGTGGGGAGAGCCATCCGTTTTACATGTTGTGGGAGCCTTCCTTCCTCCTACTCCAGTTCAAATACGTAAAACCTTGGATTGTGAGCCTGTTCTGCCAGTGTTCCACAAGACAAGCAAACATTTTAATTTGATAAACGAGCGATGTCTTGTGGTACGCATCTTACGTGATGCCGAATGTCACAGGATAACCACTGAGCCAGTGGTTCTTGAAATTCATTTTGATAGATGACTGTTTCAGATGACCTGTTTCTGGAACAAATTATGCTCGCACACCAAGGCTTTACTGTGTATTAAACTCAGCCTCAGATTACTGTTCTATCATATAATTGGGGGTGTTAATCCTGTATCTTGTTTATCTCTTTGCTTTTACCTGAGAACACTGTTCCTTGGTGTATTGTTATTTTTTATTGTATACTCATCTTCAGTGAAGATTTTCTGTGGGATTCCATAAAATTATGGAAGTGTTTCTCCTGAATAGTTTTTTGGTTTGCTTCTGCCACTTATCATAAGACTCCAGCCCAAATATGAAAATTTATTAACTAGGGGATCCTGCATATAAGGAAAAGATCATTTTAGATCCTAGACTTGTATGGGATTAGACCTAGGGTTTCAACATCTCAGGACAAAAAAAATTTTTTTTTCCCTTGGGTAAATTTTTATTTTCCTCATGTCAAGTCCAGGCATCCTGGTCATCACCCTGAGTCCACAAGTGGATTATTTTTAATGGCTCAGTTTGATACAGGGAATCTCAGTCCCAACCCCTGCCTCACACAGACCCAGAACTCGATCTTGCCTCTGCGCCAGCTATACTTAGCATACTGATGCATATAGTCACCCATTTTCCCCCAACCCCCACTAAAATGATAAGGAAATGGTAAAAAAAAAAAAAAAAGGCAAAGACATGAATGAGTGGGACAGTGGGAGAATGGGAGAGGAGGTGCCAGCAACAAAAATTGCAACACTAGAAAATGGGTGGATGAATAATGACTGACTGGTTAACCGACTAGAGAAAGGCTGAAATTTATGGTGGGAGTGGTGAGAAACACTGAAGCAAGCCACACAGCCCCGCCGACCCTCAGAAAACTCCGGAATGAGGCATCAGGTTCCTCTGAATGTCTGTCCTTAGACACCAGCCTCCTCCCTCACCTGTGCTGCCCATTGAAGGCTCTTCCCTCACCTCCGTAAGGGAAGATTAGTGATGAACTTTCTGGAAAGGTTGACTAGAGAGACTCTGGGCTCATGGACAGCAGGCATAGCTGGAAGAAGGGGCAGGGAATAGCAGGCCAAAGAAGGGGGATTAAGTAAATGTCTGTGTATGGAAGAAGACCCATGCTTCTCCTCACTGCTCTGTTCTGAGGACACTGGCATCCAGTCTTATGGAGTTGCTCAGGTATTTGAAAGTCCTTTCCTGGGGCCTGCAGCCATTCCAAGAGAAAGGACTTGCTGATCCTGAAGTTTGGGGGCTCAGACAGCCAGATCTCACACGGCAAAGCCCTGAAACTAAGAGGTCTGTTTGTACACCCAGCACATCCAGTCACCTGTTAGTGCCCTGCGCTTACGTATGAATGGACAGAGATCACGGGGCACTTGAGGAAAGCCCACCATGGAAGACAGAGACAACACACGTGCTCACACACACATACATGCGCAAGCAAGGGAGCAAACAGAATGAATCTAGAAAAAACAGACTCATCCTGAGAGTAGAAGCAATGAAAACAAACAAACTGCCATTGATCCCCATAGAGAAATAGCACTGGCCGACCCGAAAGCATCGGCAAGCACAGCTGTTGGCTAGTATGGGAGAGAGGGATTCTCCCGCCCTGCTGCTGAGGATGCAGACTGCAGAAGCCCCTGTGGAGAGCGGTCTGGGGATATGTGGTAGGACCCTATGACCCAGCCTGGTTCACTTATTGACATGTATGTACAGGGAGATTTTTCACAGGGAGACTGTAGTCACATATCTTTTGAGGCACTGTTTGTAAATACTGAAAAGGAGGAAACAACTCACTAATAAGAGTAGGGGAATGGATATATAATCCAAGATGTAGTCATAGAGTAGAATATTATATATACTTGTCAAATGAGTGAAATCTACCTACATAATATGGATGTCTAAAAAGTAAAATTTTGGATTAAAAAAATCAAGTTGCAAAAGGCTTAGAAGTGAGAATAATTAATAGTCATGAGGGCTACATATAGAACAACATATGAAATAACTCTTTGATATAGGGGCTGTTATCCCCACCTTACAGCTGAGAAGACTGAGGCACAGAGAGGCTATGGAAGGTGTCCAAGATCACACAGCTAGTAAGTAAGTCGTGAAGGGGCATAAACCTGCCTGGCGGTGTTTGCAGACTTAAGATGGAAAAGCAGGATGACATAGGAACATGGGACTTTATTTGTAACTTTTTTTTTTTTCCAAGAAAGGGCTGACATAACTGTGGCTAGTTTGAGAGTCTGCTACATCACTTAAAAATCTTTCATACGTTGGGGCGCCTGGGTGGCTCAGTTGGTTGGACATCCAACTCTTGATTTTGGCATGATCTCACGGTTTGTGGGATCGAGCCCTGCGTCAGGTTCCGTGCTGGTGGTGCAAAGCCCATGTGGGATTCTCTTTCCTTTCTCTTTCTCTTTCAGAATAAATAAACACACATTTAAAGAATCAATCTTAAAAAAAACTAAATCTTTCATATGTTTAGATATCTCATAACACACGGTAGTGGTTAAGGACACCATAGCCTTGGAAACAACCTGTGAGGAGTGCCCAGGGCCCCGGGGCTGCCCCACTGGACTATGACTTCTGTGCATCGGTCTGTGTATTTTCACTGAGCTCCAGCAGAGTACCTTTTCCTGTGCTGATTTGCACGTGCTTTCTCCCTGCTGTGGGTAGTGTGCTCTCCTGCGGGTAGGTGACGTGAGTGGCCGGGGATGGCACTGTAACCTCTGACAAACGGACAGCACTTGGAGTCAGAGCGATGCCAGAGAGAACACCGTTTGCCGGCTGCTTGTTAGGTCACCGGAGCAGTCTTCCCGCTCAGGAGTTTGGAATTTTGCCTAACCGTGTTGATAATTATAAAGGTCTTTTTAAGGAGGGCCTTTTGCTGGGAATTTTGGTGTTATTGCCTTCATCGTTGCTGTCATTTGTGACTCAGAATTGGAGTACTTGTGTGTGTGTGTTTTAATGTGGCTGTCAAATTGCAGGAAATGAGAGAGTGAACCATCTGTTCCGTGGCATATTGGAGAAAAGGCCAGTCGATAAATTAAATATTGTAGTTAGTCGTTGTCTGTATTCCAAGTATGTAATACTTTTGAAGAGTTAACGAAGTTGAATGTGGGAGGTTAGAGCTGTAAGGACACTTAGATATAATGCAATACACCTTCCCTATTTTATTTTTAAAATTTTTTTTTCAACGTTTATTTATTTTTGGGACAGAGAGAGACAGAGCATGAACAGGGGAGGGGCAGAGAGAGAGGGAGACACAGAATCGGAAACAGGCTCCAGGCTCTGAGCCATCAGCCCAGAGCCTGACGCGGGGCTCGAACTCACGGACCGCGAGATCGTGACCCGGCTGAAGTCGGACGCTTAAACGACTGCGCCACCCAGGCGCCCCACACCTTCCCTATTTTAAACATGAAGAAATAGAGCCTCAAAAAATGGAAATGACTCGTGCAGGACCACATAGCCACTTCCTGACAGCACAGCCGGGGGGTGGAGGAGGGCGGGCAAAAGGGCCCTCCGCTCCCTGCATGTGTCACTGCATCACGGAGTACAAAAAAATAGGCAAACAAACATAAATCTATGGGACATGACGTGTCGTTGGTTGATTTATAGGATTCCTCAAAACTGCTTCCTGGGTATAAAACACACAAACTTTGGAATGTAATTATTTCTGATCCATAGAACACTAGCTCTAAAGCTTTTTCATGCTTTGTGTTAACTAAAAGGTAACCTCTAGAGGTGAAATTGCTTGCGATATTATAAAAGTGTTGACATGCCTGCCTTAGTTGTGTAAATATAGATAGCAAGATGATTCTAGCTTATCTTTATTTTCAGTCAAGGGAAAACCCCTAACTTGATGTTGGAGAAGCTGGTGAGAAGGACAGGTTCTCATTTTTTTTAATTTCTTTTTTATTATTTATTTTTTTTGAGAGACAGGGGCAAGCAGGGGGGGAGGGGCAGAGGGAGGGAGACACAGAATCCGAAGCAGGCTCCAGCTGTCAGCACAGAGCCCGATGCGGGGCTCAGACCCACAAACCTTGAGATCATGACCTGAGCTGAAGTCGGATGCCTAACCACTGAGCCACCCAGGTGCCCACAGGGCTTCAACTCACGCCCCTGAGATCGCAACCTGAGCTAAGATCAAGAGTGAGATGCTCATCTGACTGAGCCACTCATTTGCCCCAGGCCTTACTTCCAGTGGGTGGGGGTTGCTGGCAAGAAGAGTTGGAACATTTCTTTTGAAGATGTTTAGGATAGTTCTGTTTTGTGTTTTCGCAAAACCCAGGTGGTTGGGTGCTGCAGAGTTCTAGCTGGGCGGGTGCTGGGGGCGTTACAAGAACTTTCCCGTGTAATGTGTGCATTCATGTACTCCTTAGTGCCCCAGGGCGAGTATCTTAAATCCATCTTCTCTGCGGGACATTCTACTGTGGTAACAATGATTTTCATTAATATTAGGGTTTAAGCTTCACAAATGGAATACTTTTGAAATGCGGCATCCCTGATGACGGGAGAAAGTAGTAAGAGCCTTGCCTGAAGTGGTTCGGTAGAATCCATTTTATTAAGTATGGGCATTTATCTTGACTTAATTTCTTGCAGAAAATACTACAATGAAGGAATCATTAACCAACCACCTGCAAATATGATCAGATGTAAACTATGAAATTGCCTTTATTTTGCTTTCATAACATCTATCTTGCAGTGTGCGAACTTAAATCTCCCTCGATGAGTGACTTTCTGTGGGGACTGGAGAACTCTGGCTGGTTAAGGCACATTAAGGCCATCATGGATGCAGGAATCTTCATTGCAAAGGTGGGTGAGAAGGGCAGAGCAGCCAGCGGACTGGTACTCTGACTTCAGAACAGGGATCCTGCCTGCTTCCTCCCCATCTGCTGTGGCCGCCACGCTAAGCTGTGCCTCGCCGAGTGGGGAGCTGGCTTTGCAGGCCACAGTTTGCCCTCTTAGGATGTGCAAAAGAGAGGACAGTCTCGGTCTTTCCCTTTTGGGAAAAGGACTGAGGCTGGTAACAGCTGAAGAATTCGAGTACGGGAAAAGTCTTAAGGAACCCAGAGGGGAGGGAGGGTGGCTTCTGGGCGTGTGATGGGAAAGAAAAGTTTTGGTCACCAGCACCAAGCCAGCCCTTACGCTCCCCTAACTGGATGGGGCATGAGCACTAAATTAATGAGCCGTTTTCAGTTATGTGGGGTTTTTTTTTTTTTCCTTTTTCTTTCTGTAGGTATAAAAGCAAACCTAGTTCTGATGAGACATTTTTCCTTTTTGTCCCCATTCTTCCTGACTCTGCCGATCCCGTGTGTTTCAGGCAGTCTCAGAGGAAGGGGTGAGTGTGCTGGTTCACTGTTCTGATGGCTGGGACAGGACCGCCCAGGTGTGCTCGGTGGCCAGCCTCCTGCTCGATCCGCATTACCGGACTCTGAAGGGCTTCATGGTGAGTGTAACCCGCCTCGCGTCCCATGCAGGGCCTTGAACAGAGTGGACAACTTGCGGCAAATTTGTTTCCCTCTTGTTCTTTTTCTCTCAGTCCGTCAGCAAGATTAAGAGGCAAAATGTGGAAAATGGTCTCGGAGTAAAGAAGGGAACTGAATTTCTGGGATGTTGGGACCCATTCGATTTGGCACTATTAAATGTGAATTTGGGGGCGAGTACACAAGATATTCAGTAGTTTGCAAAGTAGCGAGTTTTACATCCTCTTTGCTCATAACTATTTCAAGTTTGAGGGAACACGTGAACATGTAATAACAGGAAATGCTTTTCAGAAAAAAATACTCGGAGCAAACATTTTCTGTATCGTGCACGCAAAAGGTCCTTGAGAGGAAAAACCGTTTTCATTGACTGCTTTTATGTTTTAGATAGTCCTTCACAATTCTGGAGTATTGAGAATTTCAGTGTTTTTGTGTTCTTTGTTGAAAGTATGAAGTCCACCCTTTCCTAGATTTTCACCATTTAGGTGTGTGTCACAGCGTGACCTGTCACGTCCAAGTGCAGAATGTTGGTGTAGTTGCCTGGAGTGGTGACGCTCTGGCCGAGGTGGAACCCTTGTCTTCAAATGACAGCAGGGGCTTCCTGGTGACTGGCAGATTGCCTGGCTCTTGCCTCTTGAGCCATTTAATAGAAAGTGCTCCAGTGGATCCTGAATCCATGCTGGGGCGAGATACTGACAGGAGCTGAATGTGTTGCTTCTACTGCTAGATTCCCTTCATCGAGTACTGTCCCCCGGCACTCGGGGGGCAGGAGGGAAGAGGCAGAGGCAGGTTTTTGTGATGGGCTGTCTCTCTCTTCTGTTTTTGAAAGTGAGAACTTCCAGTGACCAGTGATAGCATTGAGACTTCAGTGATACTCCTGCTTCAGACCCCTCCCCTGGACCGAGGTTAGGATTCCTTCATTTCCATTTGGACAGCTGAGGGTTTCGGGGTCACACGCTATTTCACGCCACCCTCCGCCACTGACTCCTTTTGATTCTGCCCCATTAAATTTATGCGGCGCCAAGGGCAAACTTCAGCCACTCCATATTGTTTTCAAGGGACATCTCTGGCCATTTTAGAGCATTGGTGATAGTGACAGGATTGCTCTCTATTATTAATTTTTTTTTTTAATTCAGACAACTGGAGATTATACACTCATGTTACCTCAAATCCAAAGCAGGGCTGAACTCCTCTATTATGTCCCAGACTCCCATCATTTTACAGTTTTTCCAATGTGCAATAAAGATCACAGGAAAATATTCCCAATGGTTTCTTGTAAGGACGTTGGTATTTGATGTAACTGAAGACATAATGGTCAAGAGACAGGCTTTGGTGTAGAAAGGGCGAGGTTATGAGTTAGCATCAACCACTTCCTACTAGCCTGATCTTAGGAGTATTTAACTTCTCTTTCAGTTCTCCCTTCTGAAAAATGGGTGATTATACTTGTCCCACAATGAAAAGAGATTATACGTGAAGTAATATGAACAGTGGTTTGTAGGAAGCACCCACTGGTGCTGTCACCCCCTTTCCAAATATCCATTCCCATTTATTTTTCCTGTGGATGACCTTCACCTTTGCCCTTCTGCTGTGCATATGCGTCTCTACATTGGTGGATAAGGAGTGCTTATTCATTTGCAGGTTACCTGAGGATAGTCACTACTCCAAGAACCTTTGAATCCTTCAGCATTGTTGGTTGGGGTCTCTTATTTTTCCTTGTTTGCTTCTCTCCGTGATACTTATATTCTTTTTTGTGTAGGTATTAATTGAAAAGGACTGGATTTCCTTTGGTCATAAATTTAATCACAGGTAAAAAAAAACAAAACAACAAAACCTTAAAAATCTGTTTTGATGTTTAGGATAGAAAGATCTATTTCTGGAGTTTTCAATTGAGTGAGGGGGAAAATAGCCTTATTTTTAAAGTTTCTTTGTGGATTTTATTCAAAAAGCTAAAATTTTGTTGTATATATCGTATCACAGATAAATGAAGTTCTGAGCACTCTCAGTATTTATTTGTTGGGCAGAACTAACTAATGTTAAATTGTTCCAGAAAAGACAGAAATACTTCTTTATTCATTGGCCTAGAAAGGATGAGCTCTCCCTTCCTCCTACCACATACGTTTGATTTATTAAACTATTCCATTTTCGAAGTGCACACACTTTCTGAGCTGGAAGATGAGAAATGTCTGTGTTACAGTCTCTCTTTGACCTTTCACCCTGGGAACGAACTTGGGCTTGTCCTGGGTATTTGTGTCACAGGTGAAGTATGTCCCAGATGTCTGAGGAGAGGGAACATAGCCCAGTTTTGGAGCAAGACAGATCCAGCCCCAAACCCAGGCTGTGGCATTTATGAGCTGTGTGGCTTGGTCCTTAGTGTGGGGTCTCCCATCTGCAAAATGGGGATTCACTCCCTGTGCCATAGGGTTATAGCAAGGCTTTTTAAAAAGTGTATGTAACTCATCTAGCTCCTTGCCTAGTTATATAACTAAGCTTTCAGTAAACAGAAGCTGTTGTTTCTAGAGCCACCAGCGTCCTTTTGGTCAGTGTTGATAATGCCGGACATGTGTTCTGGTGTTTAATCTCTGAATAGTGAATGTTGTAGCTGGTGTAATCTAGTCTTATGGTGCTAAGAGTTAAATTTTAGGCAACATGGTAATAGTGAGTTAGGTATTTGACATACACTTTTGTTTCAATGTGTTTTCCTAAAGTAAATTCTAACTTCATGGAACTGCCCATATTTAATGTTCTCATTTTTGCATTTAGCATTAATCATTCATTCTGTGGTTTTCTGTAATTCTTTTTTTTTTGTAATTATTTTTCCAGGAAAGCACAATGAATCTGTTTTACAAAAGAGAATATTAACGCCCCCAAACATTTGACATTTTTTTAAGTAGGCACCAAGCCCAATATGGGGCTTGAACTCACGACCCTGATTAAGATCACATGCTCTACAGAGTCAGCCAGGTACCCATTAAGTAACCTTTTTAAGATCACATTGTTATTTTCAGTTTTGGGGTTCTATCTTCTAGGCAGTTAGCATCTTTCAGACAGAGGATATGGACAGAAAGAAGGTGGAGACGGCTGAAGACTATCAGGAAAGAATATTCAGCGCTCCTCACCCCTCTGCCTTTTTAATGCTTATTTATTCTTGAGAGAGGGAGAACACAAGCAGGAGAAGCGCAGAGAGAGATAGGGAGACACAGACTCGGAAGCAGGCTCCAGGCTCTGAGCTGTCAGCACAGAGCCCCAGGCAGGGCTCTAACTTGAGGACTGTGAGATCACGACCTGAGCCTAAGCAGAACACTCAACCGAAGCCACCCAGGCGCCCCTAGGCAACTCTTTATAAAGTTACCAAGTTGAGCGGAATTAAAACTTTTGAGAAGTTTCCAGACAATTTCTAATGTTTTCACTCTTGGAAAAACTCTTAAACTGATGATCTTTGCTCATTTCTATTCCTAAAGTTGGTTATCCATTGCTGAGAAGATGAGGTTCTATATTATTTTGTATTTGATGGCACCCAAATCATCCTTTTGAATTGTAAGATTCACATAATAGTGTAAAGGACTAGACAGTCTTCATTTAAAGGTCAATATAAATGTGAGGGAGGAGATTGTGATGTATTCTTGGAAAACCAGGATGGGAGATCTGAAGGCAGATGGGAATCTGGCCACACGGAAATAACTTTGTGATAGGTTTTGACATTGCTCTAGAAATACCCTGAGATACTTGGGAAGCCACAGTTTTTTCAAGTTGTCTTTCTTCCTCTTCCTTTCCCAACAAAACAGTGCAAAAGTGAAAAACTCTCTAAAGTTGCTTAGACATTTCTTCCCACACTCCCACAAGTCACTGATTAAAATGAAGTCCAAGGTTTACTTCAGAAGTCCTGATGTACTTTTAAATCTTGAATGAAAGAATGCTCTTCTGCCGTGGAAAGTTCCCTTGAATTTGATCTCTTGCATTATGTCCCTTCTCTACCCAAGACCTTCAATACAAAGTTTCTCCTGAAAGTGGAATTTGTTTTTTTCCATTTCTGTGCTCCAGGTCTGTAAGGTTTATTTAGAAACTGAGGTTTATTTTGTGATTGTTTTTGCATTTATAGCTTTCTCATGCCACAAACCCAACTTCGTTTTATAGATATGGCAATCTAGATGGTGATCCAAAAGAAATCTCTCCAGTTATCGATCAGTTCATCGAATGTGTCTGGCAGTTAATGGAACAATTTCCCTGTGCCTTTGAGTTCAATGAGAGATTTCTGATTCACATTCAACATCACATTTATTCCTGCCAGTTTGGAAACTTCCTATGTAACAGCCAGAAGGAGCGACAAGAACTCAAGTGAGTGCTTTGCCGTTTAATTTTTATCTAAGGATTTTGTGACTGAGAATTTCAGATGGCCTTTTAAAATTCCGAAGACTGTTGTAGCTACATACCTGTACTGACAGATTAAGGTTACTTTCCTTCTCCTGACACCACTTCATACCTGGTTTGGTATCAGCACCCGACAAAGTGAGGTACGAGCTGACACACCCCAGTGACAGCCACGGACAGGGCCGTAGACCTGACACACGAATACTGAAAGGAAACTTCCTGGAGTCAGAGAAAGTGATTTTTGAGTTTAAAAGGAAACAGACATCTGCAGTGGACATACTCTCATAAGAAGAGGTGCAAATCTAACTGGGAAAGAAGCAGATTTGAAACCCAAGTCATTCTTTCATTAAGATTAAAACTGTACTGCTTTTATCGAGGAGGAAGTCCATGAAATGTAGCATTTAAAATAAATTACAAAGTCAAAAGCTTAACAGCAGAGTGCTTTATGAACTGCAGTGACAGAAGAGTTTTGAAATGTTCATAAGATAAAATGATGTTAACTGTAGTGTATATAGTAACAATCAGATTTAATTTTGGAAATGATCAAGTAAAATCGACTCCGCTGGTTTTATGCTGTCAAAACAGACAGTGTAACATTCACTTTTTCTCGTGAATACTGGGTGGTTTTTCTCTCGGGAGCTTCAAATGTGATTCCTGATTAAATGCTAATGATTCCAACGTAGCAGAGGGCATCCTTCAAGCTCACCTGTTTTCCTAGACGAGTTTGTGGTTTGCTGCGACGGACCAGCCAATTTGATGGTGTCTGCTTGGGTGTGAATCCTGGCTATTCCACTCACTAGCTATGGGACTTTGAGAAACTGCCTCATCTTTCTTAACCTCAGTTTCCTCATCTGTACAATGGACAGATCTCATAGGAATTCAGTGAGGACCGAATGAGAGAAAACAGGTGAAGCATTTAAATAGTACCTGGCAAATAATACAACGTCAATGACTATTTGGAGAAGAATCCCCTCCCCCCAATTACATAGCAGTTTTATTTTACACTCAGAGGAATTAAACATCTTGTCCAGGCCAGTACAGGTAGCAGAGAAGTTGAGACTGTTACGGTGCTCTCCTGCTGGCTCATAAAGACACACACTCAGATTGTCAATTTCCCTGCTACAGGACAGGGACACTGGATATGCACGTAACAATTAGTGGTCCCTTTCCAGCTTTGACAATTACATATCTACGATTTCTATAAACCAAGACAGATAATTTTCAGGCTTATTTTCTTTATAACAGAATTCAAGAAAGAACATACTCTTTATGGGCTCACCTGTGGAAGAATCGGGCCGACTACATGAATCCTCTATTTAGGGACGATCACAGCCAGACCAGGGGAACGCTTCGTCTCCCCACAACGCCGTGCAACTTCCTGTACAAGTATGTAACCCTGTAGGACCTTACTAGGTATGGTTATGAACTTAGATTCTGCCACTGTTTAATATTTGGAGGCCAAAGCATATGAAACACTGAGCTTCAAGGCTTTTCTTTGGACATAAAACACACCAAAGAAGGATGCTTGTTAAGTAGCTGATCTAATATTCTTGCCAGTGTCTCCTCTCCCTCTTCTTTCCCTCTAAATATGGAACGGTCTTTAGAAGTTGGTGTTTTATGATAATGATGCTTGAAAAGTATAAGTTCCAGTATTACTTAAAAGCAAAAAGCAGGGAGGGAAGAAGAAAGGAAGCAAGAAGGGACAGAGGAAAGGAAGGATGGATGGAATAAACCAAGTGCCTTGTAAGTCAGATGTGGAATCACAAGTTTAGGTGGTGACCATGATTTACCTTCTTTCTCTGCTGAATTTCCTCCTACTCGAAGTATTTCCTTGTGGAAGTCAGTTATTTTAAGACTGTCTATATTGGGATGGGGAGAGGAGGGTGGCATCCTATATACTCTATTCGAGCTGCATGTTATACATTTTAGCCTTTGGCTTCTTCTGCACATGGAAGTTTTATGATGTGGGAGGATGTCTCAGAGGTCAGCAAAAAAGACAAACACACAGAATCAACTGAGAAACCACATTCCTTCTCCCTGCTCACCCCCAACATACTTAGTGGCTTTTCTTCCTCTACAGTGTTTTTCCTCCCTCAGTTTGTGTTTGTTCTGAATTATCTTAATTATTTTGCCAGAATTCTGAAAAAATGTTAATTCTGCCACACTAAAAAGAAAAAAAAAGTCTCCATGGTTTGTGTAAAATAGCAGCCTTCAGAGCTGCTGAGACACATAATGCTCCTAATTCGTTAGTAATAGCCAGTCAAGTATGCCATTGGGGGTCAAGCACTGTTCTAGGCAGTGCTAGGTTTCATGGAGAAAACCATGAATGGCACTAAGTCCCTGCCCTCAAAGTGCTCTTCTAAGTAAAATGTGGATCTGCAGACATCCTTGTGATGATACTGTCTCTTCTCATCTGCATTCCAGTATGCTTTGTTGTAAAGGATTAAAACAAAAAAAAAAGATTTGATGCAAACGGAAATATCAATTTTTGGTGGTTGTGATAAAAACAAGCCCCAACCTTCAAATTTAGAAGGTTCCCTTTGCAGCTGAGAGATTCTAAATGAGAGTAGAAGCACTAATTTTCCAAGCTTATGTGAAAACCAAGAGCATTTTCTTAAATAAGAAGAATATAACGTGTGCTACTTCTATTTAAGAAAGATCTGGGCCTTCTTATTCAGGACCACAGGTACAAGCAGACTCATGATGAATTTACCTTCCCAAGCAAAAGAAAGTACCAGCACGAAATCATTACCTTACGTAACGTGATTCGTTATTATTAGGACTCTGGGCCTCTGGCATGAAAGATACCTTAAGAAGACTCGAGAGCGTGATTTACAGACTGGGAGATGGTGGCATCGTAAAGCTCTGCTGTCTCTTCCAGGTTTTGGAGTGGGATGTACAACCGCTTCGAAAAGGGGCTGCAGCCCCGACAGTCTGTCACCGATTACCTCATGGCGGTGAAGGAGGAAACCCAGCAGCTGGAGGAAGAACGAGAGGCCCTAGAAGAAGTAAGACACACTTCCTGTTCACCTACTTTCTGTGCTTATTTCCTGACAAACACTGTTCCGTGAAGGCCTTTCGTGACTTGGGGTTCGTGAAATGAGGCAATGTAGCCATTTTATATTTTAGCCGAGTGGATAACCTGAAGCAGATGGCCACCGGGTGAGCGCCCAGGTAACCGAAGCCCAGACCTCGGCACTCAGCACGTTTCAGGCGTCTGGGGGGGGCTCACTTACAGGGTTTGCTGAACTAGTTGCTTATCCCTACCATAGGTCACATTTTATCTTGTTACTATTATGTGAGAGAACCAAAATGAATCTTCCTGGAGAGTAAGTGAAAAGGGTGGGATTCAAAGTGAAAAGAACAAAATCTGACTTTGCACTTTTGTTTTATGTGCTTGTAAAAATTTGTTTTTTTTGTAAATTTATTATTACTTTCAATAATATTATTATATTAGCCTATACATGATAACAGCCGAGGCCGAGTTACCAACAGCCTAGTTTTTGGCTTTTATAATGTCCCAATAATTGGACAGGACGGTTATAATGTACATATTTTTGCTAATTTTCTAACTTTGCTTCCAGTGATACCACTGGTTTATTTAGTGGTTCCCTAAAACCGCATGGCTTCTTTGCTTCACTCGGCTTCACTCACCTTGTTAACTCTCCATGGCATCATCATGTCTTTCACTTGCTCAAGAATTGGCAACCGATTGCTGTTGTCTGGACCTGAATTCTAAATTGAGACTAAAGGTTTAAATAGGATGAAAAGGCTTCTGTGCCCCCTTGAGATCTTACATACTACAGATAAAAGTATTAGGATGAAGGCCGGGAAAATGTCAATAAACTAAGATTTCCCATCATAGTGCATAAAACAGTACTATGACGTGAAAAGAACTTCCAGGTTTTTACCTTTAGTTTGATAAATTTCTAAATGGAAGTCGGCGAAATATCACAAGATGAGTTCCAACAAAGTCTACTTCCTTTACCTGATGGATAGTCATCTGGAGGTCGCCCCTAAAAGGGTGGCTTGGGAGACATGTATGATGGTTCAGGGACCCCACCAATAAGATAGTCATTTGGAGGTAGCTGGTGAGGCAGACTCCTCTGATGCTCCCATAACATTCCTAGGAAACATCGCCTTTCAAGATCTAAGTAGAAGATCTTAGGTCTAGGGTTGTACACTCAAGTACATACAGGAGCCAGATGGATAAAACACATTCAGCAAGTTAAACTACTGGTTTTGAGAAATTTTGAAGGCAAGCATAAATCTTACTCTATTATAAATCTGCAAGGGTTCAACAAATCCTCTTGAGACCTATGTGGAGAGCTCTACGTTAATTTTACACGATTGGAGAACAGTTTTTGACTCCGTGTATCAAAACCACCACCTCACAAAAACCCTAATGCCAGGGCTCTTAAGCCTAGAGATTCTGATGGAGAATCTTTAGAGTGCCACAGTGATTGACTGTGACTTGCCACCAGGGCGAGAGAGACCTTGAATTAAATAGCACACAGAGAAGTGAAATGATGCACAGCTTAGATTTTTAGAATTCTGGAGCACTGGTAAGACTTCTATGAGTTTTGCCATTTTCAAGTCCACACATGTCTTTACTCAGCCAGTTTTATTTACTCTTCCTAAAGATACCCAAGCTTTAGGAAAGGCTAACGATTCTCCTGGTCTGTTCCAATATTCTTTTTGTTAAAATACTAAAAATGAAGGAAAAAAACTACTTAGAAAATCTGAAAACACCTTAATTAAAAGCCTTTGGCTCTCTTCCCTTATAACAAAGTCAAAACCCCTTAGCCTCGCGTTTAAGATTTTCCCACAATTCGGCCTAATCAACCCTTTCAACTTTATTCTCTACTACTCCCCTTGCTCAAATTCAACTGCTCTCTGCTTCTTGTACACAATGACATCTTCCTACTTTGGTGGTTTTCTTCTCACTGTCCCTCCTGCCACAAATGCTCTAACCATCACCAGCACCTGAGTTTAATTCTTTCAGAGTCCTATTAAAACGCTCCATTCCTGAAGCTTACTTGGATCTCTTCCCTCTAGCTATCCCACCTGCCCTGTTAAATAATTTTTATCTCTTCCAAATTTTTACATCACCTGAACTCTGCCTCCATAACCCAAGTTCTTTATAGCTGGATCTGTATCTATCTCAATTACTCATACTGCCCACTACAGTGCTTTTTGCACATAACAACTTAAGATGAATGCTTTTAAATTAATATGTAATACTTGATCTTATAACACCCCCCTTGTTGACACCAAAGGATGAAATCTGGCAAAATGTATTTTGAACAACCCAAATGTCCATCAGCCGATGAAGAGATAAAAACGTGGGTATTCATGCAATGGAGTATCATTCAGCCATAAGAAGGAACGAAGTACTGATACGTGCTACAGTGGGGATGAACCCCGAGAACATGAACTAAGGGAAAGAAGCCAGACACATGTTATATGTGTTGTATGATTCCATTTATATGAAATGTCCAGACGAGGCAAATCCATAGAGATACAAAGTAGCTTAGTGGCGGCCAGAGCTGTGGGAGGCTGAAATGGGGAGTGACTGCTAATGGTTATGGGGTTTTCTTTGAGGATGATGAAAATATTTTGGAATTACGTAGTAGGGAATTGTTGTATAACCTTGCGAACATACTAAAACCACTGAACTGTATACTTTAGAAGGAGGTGTTTTATGGTTAAGTGATGTTTCTTAATTAAAAAAAATAGATAATAAACAACTCATTCCTGGTGTTTTAAAAATGCATTTTGAGTTTATAGGATGAGAATCATCATGTAAAACATTATAGGTCTAGAAAGGATGACTACTGATTGCCAGGTGCTTTACCTATGTTATTATTTTTTTCTTTTTTTGCATTTTATAGAAAACCTATAGTAAAGCTGGTATTTACCTTCATTTAATTCGAGATGAAGAAACCAAGTCTCACATAATCTATTTTGTCCAAGGTCATAAAGTCTAGCTTTGAACCCAAGTCCATTTACATCCCATGTTCTTAAGATTATACCTAGGTGGAAAGTAATAAATACTAAGTTATTTATGATTTTTCCCTAAAAAAACTTTTTTTTTTTTTAGAGGCTGGAAAAAATTCAGAAAGTCCAGTTAAATCACACTAAAGTGAAGGCTAAGCAAAGTGAACCCAGCAAACACTCAGGGTTTTCTACCTCAGACAACAGCACAGCCAACACTCCCCAGGATTACAGCGGAAACATGAAATCCTTTCCATCCAGGAGTCCTTCACAAGGTGATGAAGATTCTGCTCTCATTCTAACCCAAGACAATTTGAAAAGCTCAGATCCGGATCTGTCGGCCAACAGCGATCAAGAGTCCGGGGTGGAGGACTTGAGCTGTCGGTCCCCAAGTGGTGGGGAGTGTGCACCAAGCGAAGACAGTGGCAAGGACCGTGATTCTGACGAAGCTGTGTTTCTCACTGCCTGAAGTTTCTCTGTGGAGTTCCAAAATAAAGGACACACAAGAAACACTTTCCAAAAAGGGAGCAGTGCAATTCAAAATAAAAAAAATCATTCAAGAAATGGTACATGTCTTTGAGAATTATAAAACGTAGCAATGGAAAGGGAAAAAAAAGTCCAGCTTTTACTTTCTTTAGATGCTGAAGAACAGGAAGTAGCCATTTCTTTTACCAACCATATATAAGGAAAAGTTATTCCCCATTTTTAGTTCTGGATTCTGAAAGTTTTGTTTACTACATAGCGCTGACCTCTTCTATCACCTGAGTTACTGGCACAGATCTTCCTTTCACAGCATGCATCTGCTCAGAGTGCAGACCCCTTCTCCCCCACCTGCTGTCCTCAGCCCTCACCCTTATTTCACTTCCAGATACATATTTTGTTTTCGAAATCCCTTGACATTGCCTTCCTCCCTCTGTTATCGGTATTTCTAGTAACGGAGCACCCGGCAGAAACATACCCCTTGTGGTTAGCAGATGTCTCTGTAACTGACGAGGTCTGTAATTGCTTGAGCTTTTCAGGTTTCACGATCACTTTAACTTTTCTTTAGATAATATATTTTGAATTGTTATAATAATCTTGTTGCCTTTTTCTGCAATCTCATCATTTAAAAATTGCTGAAACTTATAACTTTCTCTAACGGGTCTAATACCTAATAAAATAGAAATAACATTTACTCTTTGGTTCTTAAATAAGAATTCAGATCACATTAAATATAACATTTTAAATTGTAAATGTTACAAAACGTAACATTTTAAAACAACAACCTTTTATTACTACTCGGGAGACTGCGTTACCACCACCATGACTCCTGAAGTGTAACAAAGTTAGTAGTGTAATATTTTGATAAGGAAAAATACCAGTTAAAAACTAGAGAATCGGGTGGTCCTATTTAACGAATAGAAAAAGTTTTGTCACTGATCACTTTAGACACTGTGTACCTGGTTAATATGATTTAACAGTAACAACTGCTGAAAGTTCTGAAAAGTTTGTTTTGCTAAAATGCACATTTGAAGCAGAATCATTCTCCTGTCTTTTGGTAACAAATGGGACTTTACTGGGTTATAAATGTTTGATCTGAAGAAACTCAGCGGAGAAAGTTTGGACGGAGATAACAAACATTTACAACTGTGTGGTTTTTAATTATCAGTACATTCTATGATGTAAAGGGATTACTTTTACAGTCTACATCAATATTTTGAAATCTGCTAATAGGGTAACGTGTTAAAAATTTTGCTGAAATGGGAACAAGGTAAGAGAGGGGAGGGGAGTAACATCACCAAGATGGTAACATAAGTAGTTCTTGAGTATACTCCCCTTCACAAGAAGGCAACTAACAACTGTTCCTGGATAGGACACCAATGAAAGGATCCTAGAGCTCAGGAGTGAGGCTAAGGCACCCCGCAGCACGAGAGAGACCAAGACTGGAAGGGTAAGAGGAACAGCTACATGCTGACCACGTTGCCCCTCCCCCACGCTGGCTCAGCACTACGTGGAGACTTCTCCCCTAAGCCACCGGTTCCTCAGGTGGGGAGAGCCCATGGGTGATATCCAGCCCTCCGCCTACCTAATGTGGTACTTAGTTGGAGCCCATACTCTGGTTTCACTCCACAAGGACTTCGGGGAAAGCTGTGGAGCTCAACCTCTAGGAGCCTGAGACGGAGAAGCGGGGAGGGGCTTCCAACAACCAGCGTGTACACTCATCTGCAAGCCAGGTCAGTGGCACAGTCTGACCGGGGAATTTGGCAAGGTTCAGGCCTGCCAAATTTGGGTCCCCAAAGAAGGAGTTCTGGCCTTGCTGCCTGCTCTGCCCATGCCCTGGCAGAAGAGCTGAGCCACAGCTACCCCTGCTGCAGACCACGGCCCCCAGTCCCTCCTGATCAGAAAATCTAGTCAGGAAAATTTGGGAGTCGCCTCAAGCGGGCCCTTCCAGTCTCGCTCCAACAGGAACCAGAGACATAGCCCTACTCCAGCCCCTGTGCCTACAGAATGTGACCCCCTGCCCCTTCTGACAGCAAGGGCTCACCAGAATACCTGGAAGCTATGTGGCCCAGCAGCTCTTAAGCCAAGAAGCAGGTGGGCAGAACTGACGCCACCCAAAGCAAATCCAGTGGTTCTGTCTGGCCAGGGAACTCGAGGCCTGGGTTGACTGGAGTCCAGAAGAAAGCACTGACGGCTTTGGAGCTGCTTTGCCTGCTGCACCCAACCAGGGAAAGTAATTCGTAGCCTACTTATTGCTGAATTCTGCCTTCAACCCAGCCACACAGGGGACCTTACCAGAGCACACAGGGAAATGCATAGCTCATCCAACGGCCCCATTTACAGTGTCACTTGATGGAGTATAGCTCTGGGCTTTCCACATCTGTAGAGCAAAACCAGTGGCTTCATCTGACCAGGATGTTAAGTGCACACTCTTTCCTGATCAGGTCCCCGAACAACCTGTGCAGGCCCTGGGTCCTATCCAGCCGCCCTGCAAGGGCAGAGAAGCTAGTTCATAGCCTGAACGAAGGCCAACGTAGTACCCAGTCCCAACCTTCGAGTAAGCCTGACCAGAGATTTCAGGAAATCGCGAAGATCATCCCACAGCTTCCCCTGAGGAGGGGAGCGAGCCAGCAGTGTTATCTAGCTATTCTTGGCCAGTGCCATACCCCTTACCTCAGAGCATTAACAGCTGCTTGCCTAAAAATAGACTCTACTAGGAGGCCCCACCTACCCAAGGATGTTACCAGCAGACATGTCCAGAAACCCACACTAAGCTGACTGGTGAAGAAATGTCTCTGCCAAATCAAACATGCTAAGTCTGTAAGAGGAGACCACTTAAAGGCACAGAGACCAACATAAAGAATCAAAGATCTTGAAAAATCAGGTATGACATACCAACGGAAATGAATGACGCTCTAGTAACTGACCCAAAAGAAATGGAGACCTGTGAGCTGTCAGATAAAGAATTCAGAATAATTGTTATAAAGTTTAGTGAGCTATAAGAACATACAGACCACTAAATAAAATTATGAAAACAATACATGAACAAGAAGTTCAACAAAGCAGAAATCATCCCAAAACCAAACAAACAAAAAAACCCACAAGCCCCAAAATCAGAGCTGAAAAATATAACTGAAGAATTCAATAAAGGGTTTTAAAAGCAGACTCAACCATGCAGAACACTGCAGTGAACTGGAAAAAAAAACAAAAAACCACCATTGAAATTAGAGGAGCAAAAAGAAAAAGAATGAAAGAAAGTGAAAAGAGGCTACAGGAATTACTGGACACAATGAAAGCAAATAATATTTGAATTAGGGGAATTCTAGAAGGAGAAAAAGAAACAACAGAAAGTATATTTAAAGCAATAATGGCTGAAAACTTCCCAAACCTGGGTAGGGAAATAGACATCCAGATCCAAGAGGCCCAAAGGACCCCAAACAGGGTGAACCCAAATAGGGCTAAATCAAGACACTTCACAATTAAATGGCAAAAATCAAAGACAGACCATGAATTTTGAAAGCAATAAGAGAAAACAGAGGGAAAATAAAAGGGAATTCCAAATAAGGCTGGATTCCTCAACAGAAACTTTTCAGGACAGAAAACAATGGGAAGACATATTCAAAATACAGGGAGGAAAAAAAGAAAAACCCAAAGTTTCAATCAAGAATTCTATGCCTGGCAAAGCTGTTCTTCAAAAATAAAGGAAGGATAGACTTTCTCAGACAAACAAAAGCTGAGGGAGTTCATTACCACTATACCTACCTTAAAAGAAATGCTAAAAGGAGTTCTTTGAGTGAAAATAAAAGATCACTAGTTAATAGCATAGAAACATAAGGCACTGTACAACTCACTAGTATTGATAGTTAAAAATGGATTCTGTAATAGGATAATGGTGGTGTGTAAGTCATAAGACTAGTTTAAACGTTAAAAACAAATATAGTAAAAGTAACCATATCTTCAATAGTCTGTTATTGATTACACAATAAGAAAATATGTAAATTGCAACATTAAGTAAAATGTGAGAAGTATAAAGCTTAGTAGTTCAATTAAAGTTGCTATTAGTTTAGAACAGAGTGCTAAATTTTAAAACATCTTATGTAAGCCTCAAGGTAACTACAGGGAAAAACCTGTAGTAATTACACAAAAGATGACAAGTCAAAGCATATTGATAAGGACAGGACATCAAACTACAAAGACAACAGGATAAGAAACAAGGAACAATGGATCCATAAAACAAACCACAAAACAACAAAAAGGCAACAGTAAATCCTTATCAACAATTACTTTCAATGTCAACAGATTAAATTCCCCAATATAAAGACACAGAAAGGCTAAGTGGATTAAAATAACAAGACCCAACAATACCCTGTCCTGCCGGAGACCCACCTCAGACTCAAAGGCAAACAGACTGAGAGTGAAGCAAAGGCATTTTAAGCAATTGGTAACCAAAAGAAAAAAAAAGGGGGGGGGGGGCAGGGAAAGCTATACTTGTATCCGACAAAAGAGACTTTAAAAATTATAAAAAGAGACAAAAGGTTATTGGTAAATGGGTCTATACATCAAGATAACCTAACAACTGTAAACATTTATATACCCAGTGTTACAATCAGAGCACATAAAAGCATAAAGCAAAAATGAACAGACCTAAAAGAAATAAGCAACAACACAGTAATAGATGGGGTCTTAAAATTTTTTTTTTCAACGTTTATTTATTTTTGGGACAGAGAGAGACAGAGCATGAACGGGGGAGGGGCAGAGAGAGAGGGAGACACAGAATCAGAAACAGGCTCCAGGCTCTGAGCCATCAGCCCAGAGCCCGACGCGGGCCTCGAACTCCCGGACCGTGAGATCGTGACCTGGCTGAAGTCGGACGCTTAACCGACTGCGCCACCCAGGCGCCCCAATAGATGGGGTCTTTAATACACCACTCAACAATGGGTAGATCATGCAGACAGCAAATCAGTAAGGAAAACGCTGATATGAACAGCCTATAGACAAAATGGGACATAAGAGTAATAATATACAGAACATTCTATCTGAACAGCAGAATACATTCTTCCCATGTGTAAATGGAACATTTTTCTAGGATATGTTAGGACATATGTTAGGACAAAAAATAATTCTTAGCAAATTTAAGAACAACGAAATCATACCAAATAACTATAACGTGAGGAAAACTGCAGGATAAAATGGCAATTAAACAACACTCTCCTGAACAACCAATGGATCAAAGAGGAAATGGGAAATAACTATCTTGAGACAAATGACAATGGAAACACACATACCAAAACTTATGAGAGGCAGTAAAAGCAGTTTGAAGAGGGAAGCTCATAGCAATAAACCTCCCAGATAAATAAGAAGCAGAAAAAGAGTAACAAAATGAACCCCAAGTTAGAATAAGAAAGGAAAAAGTAAAGATTACAGCAGAAATAAATGAAGGATAGAACAGAAATACAGTAGAAAACATTAACCAAACGAAGAGGTAGTTCTTTGAAAATATAAAATTGGCAAAACTATTAGATAAATCAAGACAAAAAAGAGGAACCAAATAAACTATGAATCAAACAAGGAGATATTACAACGGCTACTACAGGAATACAATCATAAAAGGCTACTATGACCAATTACATGCCAACAAATAGGAAAACCTAGAAGAAATGTAAAAATTCTTGGAAGCATATAATCTACTGAGACTGAATCAAGAAGAAACGGTCTGAATTACACCATTTACTAGTATAAGATTTAATCAGTAATTAAAACTCTTTCAACAAAGAAAATTCCAAGACTAAATGTCTTTGCTAGTAAATTTTAACAAATATTTAAAATAACACTGATCCCTCTGAAATTCTTCAAAAAAAAAAAAAAAATCAAAGAGGAGGGGCACTCACAAACTCCTTTTACAAGCCAACATCACCAATAACCAAAGCCAGAAAAAGACACTACCAGAAAAGAAAAACTATGAACCAATATCCCTGGTAATAGAGATGCAAAAATTCTCAACAGAACACTGCAAACTGAATTCTGCTCATGAAAGGATCATTTACAACGATCAAGCATGATTTATACCTGGGATGCAAAGATGGCTCAACATGTGCCAATCAATGAGATACATGACATTAACAGAATGAAAGAAAAAAATATCATGTGACCACTGCAATAGATGCAGAAAAAGCATTTGAAAAAGATGCAACATCCTTTCATGATAAAAACTCTTAACAATTATGTATAGAAGGAATGAACCCCAACATAGTAAAGCCTATATATTATAAACCTACATCTAATATAATATTCAATGGTGAAAGGTTGAAAGCTTTTCCTTTAAGATAGGGAACATGACAGGGGTGCCCACTCTCACCATTCATATTCACCACTGTACTGGAAGTCCTTACAGAGCAATCAGGCAAGAAACAAATAAAAAGCATCAGAAATAAAAAGAAGTAAAATTGTCTCTATTTGTAGTAAGATTTTATAAATAGAAAATCCTAAAGACTCTACCAAAAAACTGTTAGATCAATGAATTCAGTACAGTTGCAGGATATTAACATTAAATTAACCATAAGAAGTGACCTGAAAAAGAAATAAACAACATCATCCCACTTACAATAGCACCAAAATACTGAGGAACAAATTTAACCAAGGAAGTAAAAGATCTCTACTCTGAAAGCTATAATACATTGATGAAAGAAATTGAAGAAGATACAAATAAGTGGAAAGGTATCCTGTGTTCCTGGACTGGAAGCATTATTAAAATGTCCACACTACCTAATGCAATCTGTAGGTCCAATATAGTATCTATCACAATTCCAATGGCATGTTTCTACAGAAGTAGAAAAAAATCCTAAAATTTATATGGAACAACAAAATACTCTGAACAGCCAAAGAAATCCTAGGAGGAAAAAACTGGTAGGCATCACACTTCCTAATTTCAAGCTAAACTATAAAGCTATAGTAATCAAAACAGTATGGTACTGTCACAAAAGCAGACAGATCAAATGAACAGAACTGAGAGCTCAGAGATAAATCTGGGCTTGTATGGTCAACTAATATTTGGCAAGGGAGGCAAGAATACTCAATGGAGAAAAGACAGTCTCTTCAATGAATGGTGCTGGGAAAACTGGATATTCACATATTAAAGAATGAAACTATACACCTATCTTATACTATTTATAAAAATTAACTCAAAATGGATAAAAGACTTAAACTTAAGACTGAAACTCCTATAAATAAACAAAGGAAGAAAGCACCTTGACATG
Organism: Felis catus; assembly: GCF_018350175.1. Lineage (NCBI taxonomy): Eukaryota > Metazoa > Chordata > Mammalia > Carnivora > Felidae > Felis > Felis catus. The sequence goes on from NC_058371.1 coordinate 21,259,872, forward strand.
GGTCTTGGCCATGATTTTTTTTGGATGTCACACCTAAAGCACAAACAATTAAAAAAAAAAAAAAAGTAAACAACTGGGATTACATCAAACTAAAAAGCTTTTGTACAGCAAAAGAAACAACAAAGTGAAAAGATAACCTATGAAAAGGGAAAAAAATATTTGCAAGCTATGTATCTGATAAGGAGTTAATATCCAAAAAGTACAAAGAACTCAACAGCAAAAATTAAAATAATCCAATCTAAAAATGGGCAAAAGACTTGACTAGACATTTCCCCAAAGAAGACAAATGAAAGGCAGCACATACACAAAATGATGCCAATCAAAATCACTGACATATCACCCTAGGCCTGTTAAGGTGGCAATCCTCAACAAGACAGGATATAACAAATGCTGGTAAGGATGTGGACAAAAGGCAACACTTGTGCACTGTTGGTAGAACTCCAAACTGGCACGACCACTATGGAAAATAATACGGAGGGTCCTCAAAATATTACAGTAGAATTACCACACCCACCAACACACCAGCAGCAGTTACAGGCCAGGAGTCACGCCTGCCGACCAGTGACCCCACAGGACTTGTGGTCGGCCCTTGCAACCACTCAGGCTAGGGGCCATCTTTGCCTACCACTGTGCCCACAGCAGTCATGGACCTATCACAACAAGAGGGAGCATGCAGCCCACAAAGGTGGCACCCTTAGAGCACCTGGCTCTGGTGGCCAATGGAGTCCACACTTCTGAGCCCTATAGGATATCCCCAACAAAAAGCTACTTTCTTAAGACAGACCTACATGAACTACCTAATATGTACAAAGAAACAAAGAGAGGCAAAATGAGAAGACAGGAGAGTATGTTCCAAAAGAAAAACTAGGATAAAGCCTCAGAAAAAGAACAAAACAAAATGGAGATGGTTAATCTAACTGATAAAAGAGTTCCAAGTAACGGTCATAAAGATGCTTACCAACCTTGGAAGAATGGACGCCAAGGTAAAAATTACAGCAAAGAGATAGAAAATAGAAGAAAGCACCAATCTGAATTGAAGAGCAAAATAACAGAAATGAAAACTACACTCAAGGGAATAAACAGATGAGATGATAAAGAAGAATGGATCCACAATCTGGAAGACAAGGTGATGTGGAAACTACACAAATTGAACAACAACAACAAAAAGATAGTTTAAGGGATCTCTGGAGAAAACATCAAGAATACCAATAATCTTGTCATAGGGGTCCCAGAAGGAAAAGAGAAAAGAGCAGAAAATTAATGTGAAGAAATAATGGCTGAAAACTTCTCTAACCTGGGAAAGGAAACAACACACAGGTCCAGGAAGCACAAGTTCCAAACAAGAGAAACCCAAAGAGATCCACACCAAGATACATTATAATTAAAAGGTCAAAAATTAAAGAGAGAATCTTAAAAGCAGCAAGAGAAAAGCAATTCACTATACACAAAGGAACCCCTATCACTACAGAACTATCAGCTGATTTTTCAAAAGAAACATTGCAGGCCAGAGAAAGTGTCACAATCCATTCCAAGTGCTGGGAAAAAACAGAACCAAACCAAACCAAACAAAAACCCCCAAAACAAAAAACAAACCTGCAACCAAGAATACTCTACCTGGCAAGGTTACCATTCAGAATTGAAGGGAAAATAAAGCGTTTCCTGGACAAGAAAAAACTAAAGGAGTTCATCACTACTGACCAGCTTTGCAAGAAATATTATAAGGACTCTTTACACAGAAAAGCCCAGAAATGAGAAAATATATGATAGAAAAAAAAATCTCACTGATAAAAGCAAACATAGTAAAGGTAATGGGTCAACCAGTTATAAAGATAGTATGAAGATTAAAAGACAAAAGAAGCAAAATTAATTATATCTACAATAATCATTTAAGGGATTCACAAAATAAAAAGATGTAAAGTATGGCATCAAAAACAAAACATGGGGCAGGGGAGTAAAAATGTATTGTTTTTAGAATGTGTTCCAACTTAAGCAACCATCAACTTAAAAAAGACTGCTATATACATAGGTTGTTATATATGAATCTTCTGGTAACAATAAACAAAAACCTTAAAATAGATAATAGTAAAGGAAAAGGAATCCAAGGGTAACAGTAAAGAAAGTCATCAACACAATGGAAGAGAGGAAAAGAAGAATGGAATAGAGAATATAAAACAATCAGAAAAAAAATTAAGAAAAGGCAATAAACTCATACCTATCAGTAATTACTACAATTTTTTTTTAATGTTTATTTAGTTTTGAGAGACAGAGAGACAGCATGAGCAGGAGAGAGGCAGAGAGAAAGGGAGAGACAGAATCTGAAGCAGGCTCCAGGTTCTGAGCTGTCAGCACAGAGCCTGACACAGGACTTGAACTTATGAACCATAAGATGACCTGAGCCGAAGTCAAACGCTTAACCGAGTAATTACTATAAATGTGAATGAGCTAAATGCTCCAATCAAAAGACAAAGTGTGGTTGAATGGATAAAAAAAACAAGATGCTGCCTAAAAGAGATTCACTTCCAATGAAAAGACACACACAGACTGAATGTGAGGGAGAAAAGAGATATTCCATGAAAATGGACTAAAGCTGGAATAGCAGTATTTATATCTGACAAAGTAAACTTTAAAACAAAGGCTATTATAACAAGAAACAAAGAAGGCAATTAAATAATAATAAAAGGATCAATCAAACAAACAAGAAGGTGTTAACACTTATACATACTTACGCACCCAACCTTGGAGCACCTAAACACTAAGAGACACAAAGAGAGAAACTGACAGTAATATAATAATAGTAATGGACTTTAATGGACCTTCCAGACAGAAAGTTATTAAGAAAACATCCTTAAATGACACACCAAATGGACTCAGCAGATATATACACAATGGGCCACCCAAAACAACAAGATTATGCATTCTTCTTAGGTGCACATGCAACATTCTCCAAGATGAATCACATGTTAGGCCACAAAACAAGTCTCCATAAATTTAAAATCATATGAAGCATCTTTTCCAACCACAAAAGTATGAAACTAGAAATCAATTACAAGAAGAAAATGAAAAAACACAAACACATGGAGACTAAACAACATGCTACTAAACAACCAACGGGTCAATGAAGACATCAGTAAGGAAAATAAAAATACCTGGAGACAAATGAAAATGAAAATACAACATCCCCAAATTTGAGACAAAGCAAAAGCAGTTCTAATGGCAAGTTTACAGTAATATAGTCCTACCTCAAGAAACAAGGAAAATCTCAAATAAACAATCTAATCTTATATCTCAAGAAACTAGAAGAACAACAAAACCCACAGTTAATAGAAGGAAGGAAATAAAGATCAGAGTAGATATAAATGAAACAGAGACAAAACAAAACAAATAAAAAGGATCAATGAAACTAAAAGCTAGTTCTTTGGAAAGATAAACTGCAAAAACTTTGGTAAGACTCATCAAGAAAAGAAGAGACAGGGCCCAGTAAATAAAATCAAGAATGAAAGAGAAGTATAAGAGACTACTAATGAATAGTTACATATCAAAAAATTGGAAGACCTAGAAAAAATGAATAAATTCCTAGGAATATACAATCTCAGACTAAACCCAAAAGAAACAGAAAATCTGAACAGACCAATTAATTACTAGTAATGAAACTGAATCAGTACTTAACAAATTCCCAACAAAGAAAAGTCCAAAACCAAATGGCTTCACTTGTGAATTCCCTCAAATATTTAGAGTTAATACCTATCCTCAAACTATTTCAAAAAAAATGAAGATGAATAAATGGTTCCTAACTAATTCTACAGGCTAGTATTACCCTGATACCTAAACTAGGGGGAGAAAAAAATTATAGGCCAATATCCCTGATGAACATAGATGCAAATATTCACAATATATTAGCAGACTGAATTCAACAATACATTGAAAGAATTATTCATCATGATCAAGTGGAACTTATTCTGAGGATGCTTGGATGGTTAAATATTTGCAAATCAGTTAACGTGATAAACCACATCAATAAAACAAAGGATAATGATCATATGATCATCAATATCATTATACATCAATAGATGTATAAAAATTCGGGGCGCCTGGGTGGCTCAGTGGGTTAAGCGGCCGGCTTCGGCTCAGGTCATGATCTCGCGGTCCGTGAGTTCAAGCCCTGCGTCAGGCACTGTGCTGACAGCTCAGAGCCTGGAGCCTGTTTCAGATTCTGTGTCTCCCTCTCTCTGACCCTCCCCTGTTCATGCTCTGTCTCTGTCTCAAAAATAAATAAACGTTAAAAAAAATTTTTTTTTTAAATTCAACATTCATTCATGATAAAAAGTCTCAACAAAGTGGGTATAGTGGGAATATACCTCAACATAATAAAGGCCACATATGATAAACTCATAGTTAACATCATACTCAACAGTGAAAAGCTCTTCTAGGAGTGGGAACAAGACAAAGATGACCATTGTCAATCAGCACTTTTACTTAACATAGTATTGGAAGAACTAGCTACAGCAATTAGGCAAGAAAAAGAAGTAAAAGGTATCCAAATTAAAAAGAAGTAAAACTGTCACTATTTGCAGATGACATACTATATACAAAAAACCCTAAAGCCTCCACCAAAAAATATTAGAATAAAGGAATTCAGTAAAGTTGCAGGATACAAAATCAATACATTGAAATTTTTCGCATTTCTATATGCTAATAACTTACTATCAGAAAGAGAAAATAAGAAAACAATCCCAATGACAATTATACTAGAAAGTATAAAATATTTAGGAATAAATATTACCAAGGAGGTGAGAGACTGCTATACAGAAAACTGTAAGACACTGATGCAAGAAACTGAAGATGACATAAGTAAATGGGAAACATACCATGCTCATGGACTAAATGAATTAATGTTAAAATGTCCATACTACACCAAGCAACACACAGAATCAATGCAATCCTTATCAAACTAACAGTGGCATTTTCCACAAAACTAGAAATAAAATTAAAATTTGTATGGAATCACACAAGACCCTGAACAGTCAAAATAATCTTGAGACAGAACAAAGCTGGAGGGATCACGCTCCCAAATATCAAACTACACTACAAAGCTATAGTAATCAAAACAGCATGGTAATGGCACAACAATAGACACAGAGATTAATGGAGCAGAACAGAGAGCCCAGAAATACATTCACAATTATATGGTCAACTGATCTTTGACAAAGTTGGCAAGAACATACACTGGGGAAAAACAGCCTATTTAATAAATGGTGATGAGAAAACTGGACCACTTTCTTTTACCATACACAAGAATAAAATCAAAACATAGTAAAGACATTTGAATGCACAATATCCACAAAACTAGGAGAAAACAATATGCTCTTTGATACTGGTTTTAGTAATATTTTGGATCCATCTCTTTCAATAAAGACAGCGTAAGCAAAAATAAACAGGACTACATCACACTAAAAAGCTTTTGCACAGGAAAGGAAACCATCAACAGAACAAAAAGGCAACCTACTGGGGCACCTGGGTGGCTAAGTTGGTTGGGCATCAGACTTTGGCTCAGGTCATGATCTCACGGTCCATGAGTTCCAGCCCCGCAACGGGCTCTGTGCTGATAGCTCAGTGCCTGGAGCCTGCTTCAGGTTCTGTGTCTCCCTCTCTCTCTGCCCCTCCCCACTCACGCTGTTTCTCTCTCTCTCTCAAAAATAAATAAATATAATTTTTTTTTTTTAAAGGCAACCTACTGAATGGGAGAAAATATTTGCAAATGACATATCTGATTAAGGGTTAATATCCAAAATATATAAAAAATTCTTCCAACTCAGTATCAACAAATATACAATTTTGATTAAAAATGGGTAGAGGACCTGAATAGACATTTTTCCAAAGAAGACACAGAGATGGTTAACAGGCATATGAAAAGATCTAAACACCAAGAGACTATGGTGAAATGCCAATCAAGACCACAATGAAATATCACTTCTTATCTGTCAGAAAGGCTATTATCGAAAAGACAAACAACATGTTGGTGAAGATGTGGAGAAAAGGGAACCCTGATGAATAGTTGGTGGGAATGTAGATTGGTGAGCCATTATGGAAAACAGTATGTTGTTTACTCAAAAAATTAAAAATGGAACTACCAGAAGATGCAGCCATTCCACTCTTAGGTATTTATCTGAAGGAAACAAAAACACTAATTGGAAAAGACATGCACTCCCATGTTCACTGAAGCATGATTTATATTAGCAAAGATACTGAAGCAACCTTAATATGCACAATATATGGATTGAGGAAGTGGTATTTATGTGCATGCGTGTGTGTATTATGTGTGCATATATCTATATACACACACAGCAGAATATTATACAGCCATAAAAGACTGAGATCTTGTCATTTGTGACAACTTGGATAGACTTAGAGGGTATTATCCTAAATGAAGTAAGTCAGAGAAAAACTAATACTCTATCAATTCAGTTATGTGTGTAATCTGAATAGCAAAACAAATGAACAAACAAAACACAGGAATAGACTCATAGATATTGATGGTTGTAGAGAAGGGGGAAGCAGATAGATGAAATAGGTGAAGGGGATTAAGAGGTACAATCTTCCAATTATAAAATAAAACAAGGGATGTAATGTACAGCACAGGGAATACAGTCAGTAATACTGTAACAACTTTGTATAATGACAGACGGTAATGAGACTTACTGTAGTGATCACATCATAAGGTATATAAATATGAAATCACCATGTACACCTGAAACTCAACAATACTGCCTGTCGATTATCATCAACTAACATAAGTACAAACTGTCCTTGAAAAAAAAAATGAACTACCATATGATGCAGCAATTCAATTTCTGGAAACAGATCCAAAGGAGACAAAAACACGTAACTCTAAAAGGTATCTGCGTCCCCATGTTCACAGCAGCATTATTTACAACAGCCAAGACGTGGAAATAACCTAGCTGTCCAATGATGGATGAAGAAGGTGAGTATATATACACAATGGAGTATTATTCAGCAATAAAGAACAAATCCTGCCACTTGTGAAAACATGGATGGACCTTGAAGGCATTACTATGCTAAGTGTAATAAGTTAGAGAAAAGCAAATATTGTATGATCTCTCTCATATGTGTAATCTAAAACAAAAAACAAAACTCACTGAAAAAGAGATCAGATTTATGGTTTCCAAAGGTGAGGGGGTGCGAAGGGGACTTGGCAAAAGGTGATGGAAAGGTACAACCTTCCAGTTACAAGATGAAGAAGTACTAGGGATGTAACACACAGCGTAATGAGTATAGCTAACACTGCTGCATGATATATATTAAGACAGTTAATCCTTAACAATTCTCATCACAAGGAAAAATTTTGCTTTTTTTGCTTTTTTAGTGTAACTACTGTAGATGAGATGATGGATGCCAAGTAAACTTATTGTAATCATTTCACAATGTATATAGGTCAAACCATTATGCTATATATCTTAAACTTACACAACGATGTATGTCAACTTCATCCCAATAAAACAGAAAACAGAGAAAGGGCAAGAAAGCTACATTGCTGAAATCTCTAACAGGAAAGGTTTGGAGGGGATATAGCAATATATTTAAATAAAATAATACAGTATTCAGTTGACCTTTGAACAACATTAAACTGCACAGTTTCGGGGTGCCTGGGTGGCTCAGTCGGTTAAGCGTCCGACTTCGGCTCAGGGCATGGCTCTGCAGTTCATGAGTTTGAGCCCCGCGTTAGGCTCTATGCTGACAGCTTGGAGCCTGGAGCCTGCTTTGGATTCTGTGTCTCCCTCTCTCTCTGCCCCTCCCCCACTTGTGCTCGGTCTCTCTCTCACTTTGTCTCTCAAAAATAAATAAACAACAAAAAAAGTTTTAAACTGCACAGTTCCACATATATGTGGAATTTATTTCTATGAATACAGTACAGTGGGGTAAATGTATTTTCTTTATGATTTTAACATTTTCTTTTCTCTAACTTACTTTATTCTAGGAATACAGTATATAATATGTATAACATACAAAATATGTGGCTATCTATGTTATCAATAAGGCTTCTAGTCAATAGTAGACTACTGACAGGTAAGTTTTTGAAGAGTCAAAACCTGTATGTGGATTTTTGTGCAGGAAGTGGGCACCCTTAACCTCCACATTGTTCAAAGGTCAACTGTAATTATTTATGTATTAATCATTTAAAAACAAAACTTTAATACATTAGAGACTTGTAATATAAAAGTACTGTTAATGTAAATAAAACATGTATAATTCCTTAAGAATATAAAATTTGAGCATGCTCTGAGGACTATTTGTTCATTTTCTGCAATTTATGTAGTAAGAATACTGTGTTAATGCTACTTAGGATATACTTGTAATGGATTTTGCATTTTTATAACACAACTCACTACATGCCATTCTTGTAGTTATCAACTCTTAGAAACTTCTTTGCCTAATATCGAGGATGAGATTTTAATTTCTTCTGTTTGGCAGTTTATATCTACAAAAATACAGAAATAAAGAAAAATTAAAAAAAAATTTTTTTAATGTTTCTATTTTTAAGAGAGAGGAGTGAGCAGGGGAAGGGCAGAGAGAGAGGGAGACACAGAATCCGAAGCAGGCTCCAAGCTCTGAGCCGTCAGCACAGAGCCTGACACGGAGCTCGACTCACAAGCCGTGAGATCATGACCTGAGCTGAAGTTGGATGCTCAACCGACTGAGCCACCCAGGTGCCCCCAGCAATAAAAAAAATTTTTAGAAATGAGTAAATAGGGGCGTCTGGGTGGCTCAGTCAGTTAAGTGCCTATTTCAGCTCAGGTCATGATCTCGCAGTTTGCCCCACATCGGGCTCTGCGCTAATGGCATGGAGTCTGCTTGGGTTATCCCTCCCCCTCTCTCTCTGCCCCTTTGCTGCCTTCTCTCTCTCTCAAAATAAATAAATTAAAAAAAAATTTAACAAATTAGAATAAGTACACAAAACTATACATTTATTTTAAAATACAAATAGTATGTGATATTTTAAAATGTCTTTAATGTGATGCCTTTCACATCAGACACAAACTTTTTTCAGCCTCCCCATTTTACAAGATACCGTAATTTATACAATATGTTCATTTAGACTACTTATTAGAAGTTAATCTAACACTGATATTTATACAAAAGGTTACATTTATTGCATATTAAAAGTTTATTATGCTTTCACAGGGTCTTGAAAGAGTATGGCTAATCCAAGACTAAAATCGCTAATAGTGTAATTTCATTAAAAAAAATTTTTTTTAACGTTTATTCATTTTTGAGAGACAGAGACAGAGCATGAATGGGGAAGGGGCAGAGAGAGGGAGACACAGAATCTGAAACAGACTCCAGGCTCTGAGCTGTCAGCACAGAGCCCGACACGGGGCTTGAACTCACGGACCACGAGATCCTGACCTGAGCTAAATTCGGACACTCAACTGAGCTACCCAGGCACCGCTAGCATAATTTCATTTTAAATCAAACATGAAGAGTTTTATTTAGGGCAACTGGTTTAAAGCACAGATAATAAACTAATGTAAAACTGACTCAAAGCAGATTACTTCCCAACTAGTAATATTCAGAGCTCAAGTGACTTGCTATTTAGTGATATTCAAGAAAATTTAATGATATGAAGTAGGTAAGAACTCTGATCACAATTTAGCAATCAACAGAGGAACTTTTTTTAGAATAAAGGTAGGTGAAGACAAGGGAAACCCTGGCATACGATTTTATTTTTTAAGACCAGTTTACATTCTTGCCCTAAAAATGAATTCCAATTTTCACTGAAATTCCTTCAATTTAAGCATATGTAACTTGTGATCAAACTTACCTGTTAAACAACCTCTACTCCAATATAAATTTCCTAGTCTAGTTTATTCCTAGAACATCTTCCAATTTGGAGACAGGTATATTTTTTTTTTTTTAATTTTTTTTTTCTAACGTTTATTCATTTTTGAGACAGAGAGAGACAGAACATGAACGGGGGGGAGGTGCAGAGACAGAGGGAGACACAGAATCGGAAGCAGGCTCCAGGCTCCGAGCCATCAGCCCAGAGCCCGACGAGGGGCTCGAACTCACGGACCGCGAGATCGTGACCGGAGTTGAAGTCAGACACTTAACCGACTGAGCCACCCAGGCGCCCCGGGGGACAGGTATCTTTACTGTACATCCTATTTATTTAGAAAACTTTCGTCTATTTTGAGATATCAGTGTTTAAGTTTCTACCCATGACAAACCTCTACTCTGAATAATATTCCTGATTTCCATCTGGTCTTCTATTATATGTTAAAGTAAAACCAGAAACTGCCTTGGCAGCCATTTCCCCCGTCGTTATGACTTCTCCAGATGACCAATTTTTAGAAGAAAACAACATGGCCGTAAAATGACCCCCAAAATCACTTACTTTCCATTGCAAAAGAAAACCAAAGTTCAGAGAATTATTCAAATGCAGACTTTCTTCTATCTTGGACAACTTACACAACCTATATCTGAACTAAATTGTCTGTTGGTTAAATGCAGATATTCACGATCAAACTTTTTTGTAATGACTAGGTTGTAAGGAGGCTGTCTAATTTTGGAAGGAGAAAGCAAGCTATGTTAACTGGTAGAGAATGAAACTAGGCATTTTGGCTTAAAGAATAAGAAACACTGAGATGAATTATGTAATTATGTAGAAGAAATTTGCTGTATAAGAAACTTATGTTTTTTGTTTGTTTTTGTTTTGTTTTTGTTGTCTCTGCGGAGGGGAAAGGAGATGAGCACCCAAGCACCTAAACCATGTGTGAGTGGATGTTTCATAGTATTTCCACAGGGACTTTTTTTGAATAGATGTTTAAGTACGTTGGTAGATCAAATGGACTGATGTCCCTTCAGAATGACTGTGATCTGCTGGTTCTTGCTATGGGTTCTACAGTTTCTAAGAAAGCTACCTGATGGTCTGCAAAAGACAATTATGTCCTCCAGTGCAGTGACTGCTGGACAACTGGAAGTTCTGCTGGTCTGTAAGGAAAGGTTTCTAAATACCCAGAAGGCTGCCACAAATTTAAGACACTTACCTGAGTTCTTTCATCTACAAATCCTTAAAAATAATGTCTGGTCATTTTGAAGATTAAACAGCATGCCCTTAGTACAGCGCCAGTGAGACAGGCAATTAATGAAAGTTAATTTATTTATTCCAATTATATATTTATAGTCCATATGAATACTTGCTTTTCCATAAACACAGACTAAGAATTAAGTATTTGTCAAGTCTAAGAAAATAATTTTATTCTTCCTAAAGTTCTATTGCCAGAACATGTAGAGAAAGAAAAAGAATGAAGAAAAAACACTGTACCAAATGCTGGCATTTGGAATGACAATACATACTGGGATGAAATTTAAACGAAGATATGTATTAGGTTGTTTTGTGATTTAGATACCCTTACCAAAGCCTCAGATACATATAGTTCCAGATTTTCTCCTTTATTAGCTTTCACAGCTACCTATAAAATGTGCTCCTTCTATAACATTGTATAGAAGCAAACTGCTGAACGTAGCACAATTTAAAAAGAATTTTCAATAAAATTAAATAAAAACTAGATTGCCTAAAAGTTAAATATTAATTTTATTACTAAAGCTGTTCTCTATGAAAAGCTAACTCACAGTAAAGATCAAAAGAATTCATTGACTTCTGTGTCTAGAATTACTACTTATTAACAAAAAGATTGTTTTTAACATTAGGAATTTAGAAAGTATATTATTATCCAATCACAAACCTATTAGTTACTTATATAAAAACACTATTATGAAAGGTTGTTGGACTAGATGAAGTGGAAGGCAATCTTTTTCTATTAGGTAAAATATACATTTACTGTATTGCTTCTTAAATGTATCTTTAATTTTAAAAATTAAATCATGTATGAGCAGCTGATGTATTCTTTTCATTTAGTGTTATTAAAAGTTACCTTTTTGAGGCGGCACATTTGTAGGCATGGTGTTTCCTGACATTATGAATATTTAAAAACAAATGTTTTTTGAAAATTTATCATCTGGAAATAAGGAAAAATAAGGCTTTCTACAGTTGAAAATAGTAATTTTTCAAAAAGGTTGACAGGAAAAATATCTAAACAAACCATTCTTGATAAAGAAAGGAGGCAGTTTCAAATTAAAAATATAAATTTAAATGAGGCAATTTTTATAAAATATTGATACTAGCTAAAATCACATGCATAGGTACTTAATAACAGAGGGCCAGCAGTGAAACTTAAATATGATAGGATTTATCAACAATAAATAAACATTGATAGTGCAAATCGTGCAGAAAAATTTCTCAAAGCAAAGACCATAGCAATCATTCTAATCTGTACAAAATCAGTCTCAGTTCTGTATACAGTCTATACAGGGTATCTATGAATTCAGTCACTGTGATGAAATACCAATTTGCAAATCATACATATTAATTTGCTTATTAGTCTTGTGTCATTTCTGTCTTGGTAGGTTTTCAGGAAAATCTGAAAAGAAAAGAACATAGAAAACCCTAAGATTTAACTTAGGATGATAAATTCTCATCTCTTGATATTCTCTTCCAATTCAGACATGTCTATAAGAAGATAACTGGACTATGAGGGAAAAGAGGTAGGGAAAGGATTCTAGCATGTTCATATAAACAATTCCTCAGTGCCCACTCTCTTCTTAAACTGTGATATGAAAAATCAACCCCTCCCCAAGGGACTGACAGTATGATTTAAAAAACAAGATATAAAACAAGGCAATGTTGGCACTAACGTTACGTACAACTAGATGAAGAGAAGGGGCAGATGAGTTTGAGGTGGACAGAAGAAATTCCTGCCATTTCCCTCGCTATAAATGCTCCCAGGGAGGTTCCCATGCTCCCTTCTCAGGGTGCACTGCCTCAGCCCACCTGAATGAGCAAAGGACCACAGACATGACGCTAATCTGCTGGCCAAGCTGCTGCCGGGTCAGCCTATTTGCTGGGGATTTGTAGTGAAACCCCAGTTAGTCGCCATGAGCTACCTGAACCATCCTAATACGGTCAGGCCTGTGGGCAGCAATGGTGGAGCATGTGTAAGTGTAACAAAGAAAGGCTCTCTGAAGAGCAAGGTGGGGGAAGCACATGAGAGTGAGAGACAGAAAAGAACAGATGCGAAAATGAGAAACAAGCAGCCTTGGCAAGGGTGTGAGAAGAAGCCTTTGGTGATTACAGCCTCCTGCCCCGTTTTCAAGCTCAGCATCTGAGCTGTCCTTTCCTACATTTTGGCTCCACAAACTACCTCTGCGTTGTTCAATAACACAAGCTTTTACTCAAATTTGGTGGGGTGGGCAATAGTTTTTACAACCAAATCATTCCTAAAACTAGACAGATGGAGAGGAAAAGGAAGAGAGTGTTGGGACTGAACAAAGACACAGTAATAAGAGAAAGAACATCAAATGGAGAACATATGGGGAAAATGGAAAATTAAAGTGGGTGCTCTCGAATACATGCCAGATTATAGAGGGCTTAAAACCAGAGAGAAATTTAATAGTGATACTGCCATTGCTACGTTCTAGAGCAGAAAAATTATACCATTGGCTGGTTTTAGGAAGATCATTCTGTCAGTGCTCTAGAGGAAGGGGAAAGCCTCAATTCAGGGGACTGGCAAAACATTTACTGGAATAATCCTGGTGTGAGATGGAAAAGAGACAGACTGGAAGTTCATCTTAAAGGAAGAAATGACAAAGGAGACTAGTGAGAAATGTCAACTAAGTGATACGGTTTACTCCATATACCAGCTAAGAGAAAGGTACTAATCATAGAGTTTATAATTCTACATACGTAGCTGTCAAAACACTAAAAAAACAAATACACAAAAAAAACAAAAAAGAAATTCATTTAAGGCAACAGCACAGTGACAAAATATTCAAAAGATTTCTATTGGTTAAATGCTTATGTATATAAAATTATACATAATGTATAACACAGAGCATTATATATGTTGCATATAACACAAAAGCTAAGACAGAACTCAACAGGCACTGGTAAGAATACTTCAATTAAAGAATACTCAAACTTTCTGGAAAACAATTTACCTATAGTGGAGCATGGAATTGGCTGTGCGTTGTTATTGCTTGTTGAAGTTTCTCTTCCTTGGCTCTTCTACAGTGGCAAATCTAGAAGATTTAAAGTACCAGTCATTTCTCCAATGATTTACTTAATGCTTCCTACATTCGGACAGAATTCATATAAGAATCCTTTAACTTGTTGACATTTTTTACTTTTGAATGTTTAAGGTAGCTCAGAATTTAAAAATCATCACCCCACAAACACTGAATTGTATTTGGAAGATAACCTTTGCCTGTAAACTTCCAGAATGTAAAATAAACCTCTTTTTATCAATTCTCTGATTATGTAATTTCAAATACCTGTGTTTTAAAAATATAAAAATCCTACTGTTGTTAATCAGGAAGATTAATTAAAACTTCAAGGTACAGTTATATAATATCAAAGAAGAATAAACTAGAAATCAATGCCTTGCAAATGCTATAACCATAGTTTTTAATGTGCCTAAACTTCAATTTTCTCTGATGGAAATGGGGATAACAAAATCTGGCCATGTTCCTTAATAGGATATGCATATATATCATACACATTTTATAAAGTTTATTAAGAAAAGGTTACTTTTAAAATGTGATGTTTCAGAGAAATTAGGTAAATATTTAGAACTTTATCGAAAGGCAAGATACTGTTAAATAGACTTTCTTGATCTTTCTTTAAATGTAATGAAAATCAGAACAGAACAGAAACTATTCCAGAATGTTCTCAGTAACATTTACAAGTTTTAAAATAACTAAGTATACATTATTCCCTTTTGAAACAACTTGTTGAACATAAGAAGGTGCATAGCCTACAACCATTGACTAGACTTTAGCTGATATAGTAGCTTTAGAACAAAATCATAGTAAGATGCTGCTATCATTCTTAAAGAACAGAGGTTCTTTCGTCTCTTCTCATGGCACTCAAAACTCCAGCTCAGTACTGCGCTAACGTTTGCTCATGAATACAGTTAAGTAATTGGATATTACACTGTCCCTTGTCCTCAACTGAAGAGTATTACATACTGTTCTCTTTTCCATGAAGCTACTGAGAAAATCATCTATTTCGGTTTTTCCCTCTAAGAAATCTTCAGCAATATTATCAGATTCTTCCTCAGCTTCATGAGCAGCTACTTTCAATCTTGCCTGCAAGGCACTCGCACTACAGCTCTGAAAAAGAAAATCAAGCGCTCATTTAGTTTATTTACACCGCTCAGAAAAATGAGACAGGGAAGGGAGAAATTCATTGTACGCCTTATGTTGCGTCTTTTTAAGGAAATCTGCTACCACCCAAGTCCTCAGCTTTTGGAGACAAGGGTAGATACCTACCACAAAAAAACCCAATCCAAAGCTGCAAACCAGTAAATGAGGGAAACTGGGCCAATCAGTGTCTTCTGGGGATTTAGGAATTAGGTCATTGTGGTAGGCACCCTCTAAGAGGACACCTAATTATCCCCAGCTCCTGGTGTTGCTGCCCTTGTGTAAATCACCTTCACTTGAGGGTGGGCTGCACACAGGGACACACTTCTAATGAATATGGCGAAAGCGATGGGAATAAATTCAACCGAAAAGGCACAAGACCTGCACAAACACTGGTGAAAAAACTGAAGAAGTCATGAATAAGCAGAAAGACATCTCGGGTGCATGGACTGGAAGACTTAATACTGTTAAGATGACAATACTACCCAAAGTGTTCTACACAGTCAATGTGATTCCTATCCAAATCTCCATGGCATTTTTGGCAGAAAAAGAAAAACCCATGCTAAAATTCATCAGAATCTCAAGTGACCCCAAATAGCCAAAATAATCTTGAAAAGGAAGAATAAAGACGCATATTTGCTGACTTCAAAACTTATTACAAAGTGACAGCAATCAAAACAGCGCTGTACTGACCTAAGAGACATGTAGACAAATGAAAGATCAAGCCCCAAGATATACCCTCACATACATGGTCAAATGTTTTCAAAAAGTGTGCCAAGACCATTCAGTGGGGGAAAAGACAGTTTTGGACAAATAGTGCAGGGACAACTGGATCTGCACATGCCACATGAAGGTGGACCCTTATTCTACCTCACATATAAAATTGAACTCAAAAAAAATGAACTTAAAGTGGACTGAAGACCTAATTGCCAGAAATAAGACTATTTTTAGTAACAGTCATGCTAGTGGGTGTAAGGTGGCAACCCACTGATACATCACGTACACGAATGAACCATTTTCTTATCACCCTTGCCAACACTGGTCATCTATCTTTACAAGTCTGGCTCACATGGATGATGTAAAATTTGATTATTTTTATTACTGACAGGCTGAATGTCTTTTCAAATGTTTCCATTTATTTATTCATTGAATATTTATTGAGTATCTACTCTGTGCCAAGCACTGGACCCGGTACTGGGTATATGGGCTAATACAATACGGCATGCTTCTGCACTCATTGCAACAACAGTCTAATGAAATGATTTACATGCTTTAGAGTGAGAAGACGGACTCATCATTCCCGAAGATTCTGAGTGAGCACATCGAGACACAAGCGTAGGAATCAAGGTTGTATTTTTTAAGTGTTTCAAAAATAATCTCAAGCAATTATAAGTGGCACAGAAGACCGAGTATACCCGTAGGTTTATTGGACATTCATATTTCTTTTTGAGTTTCTTGTCTTTCCTTTTCCTATTTGTCAGGACTCTTTATGGGCCACTGGCATTCGTACGTGCTACATATGCTACAAATATTTGTTCCCTTTTCTTTTAATTTTGATATTATAATCTTCAGTATATGCAAGTTTTAAACTTATAGACAGATAAACAAAATTAATTTTTTTTGTGCTTCTGCCTCTTGGATGATACTTGGAAAGCATTTTCCCACCATAATCTCATAATTACCTTTCATAATTCTGGAATATTTTAAGTGTGTATGGTGTGATACAGGGATCTTCTTTCTAAATGGACTGCCAATTAAATAATTTATTAAACCCTCAATTTTCTCTAACCCATTACTCATATACACAAGTCTATTTCTGAATTGCACAGTCCGCTCCATAAAACCATTTTTCTCTTCCTACAAAAATAATCTTTTAAATTATGAGATTTTATAGTGTTATTCTAACACCTGGAAAGGGGGGGGTGGTTTCTTCCCCCATTGATTCTTTTTGTTCAAGCTCTTCCTGACCACTTTTAACCATTTAGTTTTTCAGATGAACTCTAGAATAAATCAAACTGAAAAAAAAAAAAAAACTGGGGATTTTGACTAGAAGTACATTAGAGGCACCTGGTGGCTCAGTTGGCTAAACATCTGACTCTTGGATTTTGGCTCAGGTCATGACGTCGTGGGCTGTGAGTTCGAGCCTGACATCAGGCTCTGCACTGAGAATGCAGAGCCTACTTGGGATTCTCTGTCTCCCTGTCTCTGCCTCTTCCCCACTCGTGCTCCCTCTCTCAAAATAAATACATAAAATAAAACTTGAAAAAGAAGTAGATTAAATTTTTTGGGGTGCCTGGGTGGCTCAGTCCATGCTGAGCATGGAGCCTACTTAAGATTTCTTGCTCTCTGCCCCTCTCCCCTGCTCACGCACTCTAAAATAAAATTTTTTTTTAAGTAAATTTTTAAGTTATTTTGAGAAGAATGAAATCTTTATAATAGTGGATTCACTCCATGAATATTTTAGGTTGCTCCATTTACTCAAGTGTTCTTTTTTGTCATTCAGTAAAGTTTCCTAACTTCCTTCACCGGGTTCAGTTCTAGGTATTTTACAGTTCTGTTGCTATTGTAAATGAGTTTTTTTCTCTACCTCACTTTGCATTAGTAGCTGCTGGAATCTCGGGGGAAACTTTCTCAATATGCTAGGATTTTTGCTTGTTTTTGGTAAACAACTATTTTATTTTTTCTTTTATACTGTACCTCTTTTTTCTTGTCTTGTTGCAGTGGCCTGAACCTTTCCAGCATTGCTAAACAGGAGTTATATTGGGGCATCACTGTCTTATTCCTAATGTTAAGGGGATCTTGAAAATGCTTAGCAATTCAAATTTTTGCTGTTGGTTTCTAATATTCTTTATCAAGTTAAGGAATTAATTTCTATTCTTAGTTTACTAAAAATTTATAAAGAATCATAGGAATATTGTGAAAAGCTTATTCAGTATCTACTAAACTCTAATGTGCATCCAAGAGTATTTCATTGGATTCTCTCAGATTTTCTGGTTAAGAGGGAGGACAGTTTACATTTGATTCCTGACTCTGACACTTTCTATTTATATGACATCAGGGAAGTTATTTAATATCCCTGGGCCTCAGAATGTTTATCTGTACTATGAAAAAGTAGTACCAACGCCTACCTCCTAGGATTTTGAGGGAATAATGGGCAATATATGAAAACAACATAGTGCAGTGTAAGTTGAATTTTATAAATGCTTCAAGTAATTTTATAAAGTGATTTTTATTTTTTATTTAATTGGATCCCTAGCAAGGAGTCTACTATTTGTGGTGAATTAAACTTTACAATTTCATGTCTTTCCATTTGCTAAGTTTTCATTTAAGGTATCTGTACATAAGCTTAAAAGTGAGACTAAAGTTCAAGTTTTTTGTTGTTAGATTTTATTATAGAAGGTAAACTGGCATTATAATAACATTCCCAGAAAAGTTACTTATGGGGCTTTTTGTATCTTTCTGCTTTGGAACCAAATATGCTCTTGCATCAGAACAAATCATTTATAATGCCCCATAACTGAGAGCTATTCATCTCACTTAAAGGTATCAAGCCTTATAAAGAAAGTCGCCTAATAAATGCTTTCTGATAATGAAAGTAAGAATGTGGCTCAGGCATATTGAGATTAAAAATTTTTCCTATGGGGTTCCTGGGTGGCTCAGTTGGTTTAGCGTCTGAATCTTGATTTAGGCTCAGGTCATGATCCCAGGATCATGGGATCAAGCCCCATATTGGGCTCTTTGCTGAGCATGGAACTTAAGATATTCTCTTTCTTTCTCTCTCTCTCTCTCTCTCTCTCTCTCTCTCTCCCTCCCTCCCTCCCTCCCTCCCTCTCTCTGCCCCCACCCCCCCCGCCTCTCCCCAGTCTTGCACTCTCTCCCTTAAATAAATTAATTCATTAAATGTAAAAATAAAATCTTATGGTAAAGGAAAAGAGCTAAACATCTTACCTCACTAAGTTCATGCTGCCTTTGCATCTTCTTTTCAAAAGTAGATTTCAGTTGTGTAAGCAACTCATACTAAAAGATTTAAAAAAAATGTTATTTGATTATATTTGTAAGTTGTATGAATTTCTTTAAAATGGTAACTAACTCACCTTATCTAAAACAATTTGCCTTTTGGCTTCCAAGCTGGGCTCCAAAAGAAGATTTTTTCCTGTAAGATAAATTTCTGGTTTATTTCTAGGTTAAAGATCATATTTTTCTCAGACAATTTAAGAAGTAAGGAAAGACATACTTGCTAGCTCTTCAATACTTTTTACTAAGTCATCCTTGTCGGTAATTATCTGTTTTAGTTGAGGCAAAGTCACAAATTGTTCCAGTAATATCTCCTCTTGTTCATTCATATCTGTAAGCTGTGATACACTAGCAGCACAACAGAAAAGTTCATGAGTATCAATCATCTTGTTTTCTCCGTGATGACATATATTCACAATTTTTCCATTTTATTCAGTTGACAGGGCTCTAAATAATTTTTGAACTATCAGTTTTTATATATGCATGTAAGAATGCAAATTATAAACTTAAAAGCAAATAAAGTATCAACCAACCACAATGGAACACAAATTAGTCCGAGTGTAGCATCCAATCATGACAGGAGAGTAGGGTTCATGAACAGTCACAACAAGTTAACTTCTCTGTACCTGTTTAGCTAAAAGGTGTGGGGTTATCATAATAAAAGGTGACTATATGCATATGTGTGTGTACAGATTCATAAAATATTTAAAGAAAAGCAATCATGGTGGACTAACCAAAAGTCAATATCCACAGGGTGAAAGCAGGAACTGGATGGGTGGATAGGAATGGAAGCTAAACCTTTATTAGTTTTGACGACAGATCCATATTAAAGCATTATGTAATTTAAAAAAATAAATTAAAAGAAGTCTATAAAATTCAGAGTAAATAGAAATAAATGAAACTGGCTTTTTCTAAGTTACATACCATCCAGAGAAGTATTATTCAGAGACTTTAAAAAATAGTATTAGGCTGTACATTTCAGCCACAACACAAAAGAAATACAAAAACACAAAAGTATAAGAAACAAACTCTTATCCTGAATTCAAGAATCACAGTAATAATACTGGTATTGTAGTTTTGAAAAAGAACAAGTGCCTTTCAGAGAAAGGACTTTAGGCCAGAGAAAATAAATTTCATGATGACCCCATGGCATCTTTGTTTTGTCAGAAAGGACATAGAAGCCAATGTCAAGAATTTGCTAGTGACTAAAGACAGAATGCTTACGTATCAAAAAGAATAATGACTGCAATAGACTGAAACATATCAAATACAATTTTTAAAAAATCCACGAATTCTTAGTAGAAAGTAGATTCTACTTTAAATTCTTAGTAGAAAGAACTACTTTCTGAAAGAACAGAAACAACTACAGAAACAAACCAAAACCTTTGCGTATCAGAAAGTTGGGAGCTTATGTGTGCATCAACTCAATATTCTGAAAATTGATAAAAAACCAAATAAGCATTTGTCTTTCTGTTCCTATATGAAGTGTATTTAAATACAACTAAATAGTTGATTAAGAAAGTTCATCTTCCTGGGGCTCCTGGGTGGCTCAGTGGGTTAAGCGTCCGACTTTAGCTCAGGTCTTGATCTTGTGGTTCATGGGTTCGAGCCCTGCGTCGGGCTCTGTGCTGACAGCTCAGAGCCTAGAGCCTGTTTCTGATGCTGTGTCTCCCTCTCTCTCTGCCCCTACCCTGCTCACGCTGTCTCAAAAATAAATAAACATTAAAAAAAAAAAGTTTTTAAAGAAAGTTCATCTTCCAGAACTCTGGCCTTTTCTGGAAGTAGAAAATCACATTTGCAACCTTTAACAAAATAACGGAGAGCCAATAATTTAGATGTTTCAACCTGTCTCAGTCTTAATGTCACTAAAAATAGGGCAACCAGACATCATTGTTGCCTTATATAAATGATGTAAAAGGAAGTATGTACTAATTATAAGTATTCTTGCCAAAGGAATTGAACCTAAATCTTTTTTTTTTCACCACTGAGGTATAATTGGCATATAACAAACATTGTGTATGGTTAAGGTGTACAGCTCAATAATTTGATAAAACTGAACCTAAGTCTAATTAAAACTCTATATCTAGCTACCAACAGAAATAGGGAAATAGAAGAACATTTCACTGGTACTACAACGATGCAATTAAGCAAAAACAGGATATAGGAAATTCTGTAAGCCAAATAACCAATTTCTTCAACAAATATATAATAACATGACATGTATATAACTTATATTACCACATATATGTATTTACATGTGTATATGTGTGTGTATGTGTGTGTATATATATATATATGTGTGTGTATATATACACACACACACACACACACACACACACACACACACATATATATACTGATAAAAATGGGGGGAATGGTTCACAACTAAAAAAAAACATAATAAATATGGTAATCAAACATAATAGGTAAACCTTGTTTTGATCCTGATTCACCTAAACTACCAACAAAGAGATTTAATTATTAAGATCCTGGGGTAATGAGATACTATTAAAGAATTATCATTAATTTTGTTAAGTATGATGATATTGGGGTTATGGTAAACACAAAGTCCTTACCTGGTAGAGAAATTTAGTAAAGAACTGAGTAAAAATGCTATGTTTGGGATCTGGTTTAAAATAATTCTGACCCATACCCACACTTCCCAAAAAGGGCTACAAGGGTATATGATGCAAGACAAGCAAAGAGGTTCACCTTTTTGTATTTGTGACATTTTCATAATATTTTTTTTTAAAAGAAGGAAGAAAAAAAAAGAATCCTTTATAACATGGGAAAAATAACAGTATCTACTTTATGGGGTTGCTGTGAACATTACAGTGCTTAGAAAACCTTAACATGTATGTAATATAATATAAATCTTCACTGACTATTATCAGCAGAAAATAATAAATCACTAATTCCTAAAAATGACTGTGAAACACTGAGTCAATTATGGTAAACATTTTTTTTTTTTTTAACTGTAGGATTTCTCATGGGTATCTGGCTGTACATCCCTGGTAGGAGATATCCCAAAGACAAAAAGAACTACAAAAACAGATTTTTAATTACATTCAGAAGCATTAGTAATAACAGCCTTATGCGTATTATAAATCTTCAATGCAGTATAAAGGATATAATGTTTCCCAAAGTTGAGTGGCCACAAAACAATTTTTCATGAAGTGTCTGAGAGAAGCAGTGTTCATGAAAAACAGGACCTTAAACTTGAATAGTACAAATTTATTTCCCATCAATTTGAATACAATTTGGCTTGTAAAAACATTGTGCTATTACTTTATGAGAACATTAATATGTTTCTCTATGTACAAAGTTCTACCTACAAAAGGAACAATGAGAAGGTCTAAAATAGGCCAAGAAATATTTGAAATCGCTGGAGATCATGTACTGAGAAATAATTTTCACAATAACCTAAGCCACAAAAGAGAAAGGACATTGTTATCCTGGAAACTATTATATCGTTCCCAGTATCTAGAAAAATCCCTGGGTACATAGTCAATAAATACAAATACAAGACATAAAACTGATCTATAAAACTTTCCCACTAAGACAACCACAATACAGAAATAGTGAAGATAAAAACAACCCAAAAAACCCTTTAACATGGATATGACAATGATGATCTGGTCAAATAGACAATGAATACTAACGTTACTCTCCCAAGATTTTTACCTTAGTTCTGAGAGTTCTGGAAATGCATCAGGGACGTCCGGCATCTTGTAACCAAAACCATTTTGGCTTATCTAAAGAGAGTTTGAAATGGTATTAAACTTTAGCCATCTTTTTGACTGCTCCTATTTACTTATAAATGTAATTTTTAATAGATCACATCTTACAATTATCACCTTCATCTTCTCATCTTCGCACTTCACATTGTCCTTATTTTTCCCCTTCCTTTTTTTTTTTTAAAGTTTATTTATTTTGAGAGAGAGAAAGAATGTGGGCAGAGGGGAGCAAGGGGCAGAGAGAGAGAGG
This sequence comes from Felis catus, assembly GCF_018350175.1. Classification (NCBI taxonomy): domain Eukaryota; kingdom Metazoa; phylum Chordata; class Mammalia; order Carnivora; family Felidae; genus Felis; species Felis catus. The sequence goes on from NC_058371.1 coordinate 21,283,149, forward strand.
GCACGAGAGAGAATCTGCTCTGTCAGCATAGAGCCTGATGCAGAGCTTGAATTCATGAACTGGGAGATCATGACCTGAGCCAAAGTTGGACCTTTGACTGAGTCACCCAGGTGCCCTTCTCTTATTTCTTTCTTTCTTATTTTTCAGCATACCTTGTATATATAGGGTTAATTTTTTTTTCTTTCGTGGGATCATATGAATACCTGTGTTAGCTCTTTCCTGGGCAAGTATATGACTATTAAATAAAACACTTAACTGTGCAGAGAACTGTAACAAGTGCAGAGAATTATCTGTGGATTTTACTGCTACATAAGAATACATTTGTCTCATCTGAAAGATACTGAATATAAACAAAATTTAGTAAATTGGCAAAAGTCTGAATAGTTGCATAACTAAGTTCCACAAGACAGTAGGGGAGATAACAGGCAATCTGTTGTTTAAATTAAAACAACTTTTTAAAATTGAGGATCCTTGGAAAGTTCTCTTGTAATTTTGTTTATACTAATTTGAGTATTACTATGGGTGAGACTCACTGAAGGTTAAAATGAAGGTTTTTAAATCATTTTATATGTTTTATTCACATAGTCTCTCAATAACGTCCCACATGGTAACAGTTACCACTTAATTTTTTTTGTTTTTATTTTTTTTATTGTTTTTTTAATGTTTATTTAGTTTTGAGAGAGACAGAGACAGAATGCACATGGGTTAGGGGCAGAGAGAGACGGAGACAGAGAATCCGAAGCAGGCTCCAGGCTCCGAGCTGTCAGCACAGAGCCCAACGCGGGGCTCGAACTCACGAGCTGCGAGATCATGACCTGAGCTGAAGTCGGACGTTCAACTCACTGAGCCACCCAGGCGCTCCCAGTTACCACTTAATTTAAGAAAAATTTTTTTTAAACCAGTGAGACACTTGAAGCCCTTAGCAAGGTAGAGAGCAGACCCTCCACAGTCTGAGACCGACTTCTCTTTCATGATCAGTTCTCGTGCCTTCATGTCTATTTCCTCTATGACAGCTAGAGAGATCTATTAAATGCAGTTTCACAAGAATGCAATTTGGTTTATGCCTCCAAGATTTTGTCAATACTATTGCCTTTTCACAGAAAACTTTACATAACCCCTCTCATTCTGACAAATTCATTACCATCTGTCAAAATCTGGCCTCAAACATAAACAAATACATTCACTTATCTGCCCCATTTTAATTGAGCACCTACTATGTGTATCAGAGGTGGTTTGAGGCACTAAGGACAAAGTGGTGAAAAAGCAGAAACACATTTTTTATAAAAGCATCCCTTCTAGTTCTACCTCAGTTTCTAGGAGTACTGTATCTTCACCGTAATTCCAAACTACCTCTTCTACTCTACTGGAAGTTTCATATTTGCAATTATTTGATAATTTGCTGGTCACTTCTGAGTTTGTTACTTGAGCTGAAAATGCGATTTAATCTTTTTATCTTTTGTGCTTTACTTAGTGGCTGCCACAAGAAGGCATATGATAAATATTTGTTGACTGGACAATCTCAAGGATGGAAAATGTAGAAAACCGAAGATACCCACCGGTGCTGAAGTGTCTGTTGTGGGAACAGGTAATGGCAGATTTGAAAGGACGCCAAAAGAAGGAGCAGCGGGTTTGGCTGTTGTGTAACTTGTTGTTGAAGAAGAAATAGTGTCAGCAACAGACAAAGAAGTGATAGTCCTGTTAGCTTCTTGTGGCGGATATGGAGGAAGAAATGGAAAACCCTGAGATGCGTAAGGAGGCATCCCACTTGGATTACTGTATAGGCTAAAAAAAAAAAAGACAGAAAAAAACATTAGATTAGACATTAGGGGTAAACCTATAAAACTATCCCCACATGGTTCTAAATAACAATGGCCATGCAACAGAGATAGAATCTTGTTACTATAATCATATAACTGACTTAAAATATTATATAAACTGATAAAATATGACGCCACCCCAATAAATATGGTTTCCATGAGAAAGCACAATGTTTTAGAAAACATAATATTCAACTAGTCAGAGAAGAAGTGGACAGGCTCTTTTTGAGTTTGGAGCATTCCGTTAGCATTAATCACTATCTTCATAAGAAGAATGGAGGACGTTTAACCCAGAAAACGTATTCAAGACAGGTTGCTTGGATCGTAGCTCTCATTTTATCTGGAAAAATATGACTGACAGTCATGACTGCTTTTCTAAAAGATTTCAAAGGAAAATAGTTAAGTGCAGAGAAGAGCTGCTAAAAACAAATATAAAATATAACTCATTTTATTGCGCTTCACAGATACCGTATCTTTTAAAAAAACTGAGTGTTTGTGACAACCATGCATCGAAGTAAGTCTAGTGGCACTATTTTCCTAACAGCATCTGCTCATTTCATACGTTGGCATCACATTGTCATAATCCTTGCAATATTTCAAACTTTTTCATTATTATTTTTGTTATGGTGATCTGTGATCAGTGATCTTTGAGGTTACTATGGTTAACTGTCTTGGGGTGCCATGAAGTGCACCCATATAAGACAATGAACTTAACTGATAAATGTGTGTGCTCTGACTGTGCCACTGGCAGGCTGGTCCCCATCTGTGTCCCTCTTCCCTGAGATGGAATATTGAAATTAGGCCAATTAATAATCCTACAATGGCCTCTTAAGTGTTCAAATGAGAGCCACAGGTCTTTTACTTTAAATCAAAACCTGGAAATGATTGAGCTTGGTGAGGAAGGTGTATCAAAAGCCAAGACAGGCAAAAAGCTAGGCCTCTTGGGCCAAACAGCCAAGTTGTGAATGGAAAGGAAAGGTTCTTGACAGAAATTAAAAGTCCTATTCCAGTGACACATGAATGAAAAGAAAATGAAACAGACTTAATGCAGATGTGGAGAAAATGTTAATGGTTTATACAGAAGGTCAAACCAGCCGTAACATTCCGTTAAGCCAAAGCCTAACCCAGAGGAAGGCCCTAATGCTCTTTAGTTCTACGAAGGCTGAGAGAGGTGAGGAAACTGCATTAGAAACGTGGGAACTCGGCAGATTTTGGGTCGTGAGGTTTAAGGAAAGAAGCCTTCTTCGTAACACAGAAATGCAGGGTGAAGCAGTTAGTGCTGATATAGAAGCTGCAGCAAGTTGCTGAGAAGATTGAAAATAATACAGGTGGCTACACCAAAGAATGGATTTTCAATGCAGACAAAACAGCTTTCTGTTGGAAGAAAATGCCATCTACGACTTTCTAAGGTAGAGAAAAGAAGTTGAAGTTGATGCCTGGCTTCAAAGGTCCAAAGGACAAGTTGACTCTCCTGTTGGGGGCTAATGCAGCAGGTGATTTTAAATCACCATTCAAAAAAATCCTAAGGCCTTTTAAGAATTAGGTGAAATCTGGATAGAGAGTTAAGATGGAAGAGTTGTATGGAGACTTTGAGCTTGTCTCATCCTTGAAACACAGATCAGCATCAAACAATTTTGAACACCTAGGAAAATGATCTGAGGATTAATCCAACAATCTGTGTAATGTGAGCCAGAGAACTTGGCAGGTACATGGTACAGAGAGGTGAATTGGGGGAGAGAAAAACCATGGAGCCATAGAGGGTAGGGAACCATATTTGCGCAGAGGACAGAGAGACAAAGAGAAAGAAGAGTGCAGCGCGCTGAAATGAAGGAAGAAAACAGCTGGAGAGAAAGAGAGAAATAAAGAGTGAAAGCACTCACAGGGGACTGCACAAGAAACCTGTTCCTCAAAGCCACTGACGGGGAGAAAGGAGAGGGTTTCAATAGGGCCAGGATTCTAGAAAGAGTGGAGCACAGAGGCTGAAGTTTTGGAGCTCAGGGCCTGGAGGTGCTCTGGTGAGGAGGCAGGACCAATCCCCAGGAGCAGGCAGTGGGGTCTGAGGGTTCCGTGTGCCAAACAGGGAGAAGCAGTTGCCCTACCTGCAATGAACTGCATACTGCCATACGTTTTCCCCGAGGGCAAAAGTCCCAGCAGACCCCAGAGTGCTGCCACATTTACTGATATTGGAACAGAGATGCCAGAGTGCAGCAAAACCTGGCGCCAGCTGTGTGTTGTGATTTACCGTAAACTCTGAGCCTCTGCCACTGCGTGATCGGGCAAATGTTTTCTGGGACAAGATGGCACCTGGCCATTGCTTGATCGGACCCTTCCCCCAGAGAATCAGCATGGGTCCAAGTAGGGAGGGTCTCTGAAGTGTGGGTTTTGAAACGCAGTCCCATGTGAGATAAAACTCTAGAAGGAGACAGCTTGGACACAGACAGGGTAAAGGCGGGGAGTGGACAGAAACCTGAGGCAAAGGAGTGGTGCTTGAATGTGTGTAAGAGCATAAAATGCCCATGCCAGAGACTAAAGAGCTGGGTGAAGCCATTTCCACCTTTAGTGCACACATATACATACTTATGAGCTAAGCAGTGCCACCAAATGGACAATGGAGCCGTTACACCAAACCCCACCCATTTGTAGTCTCCAGGCACATGTCCCAGAAGAGCAGCACAAATCCCTTCAAACTGCTTGGTCTACTGTTCCTTTTCTTTGCTTCTGTTTTTGCCTCTGTTGTTTTCTTTTTTCTTCCATTTTTTTTTCTCTTTCACGGGTAAAAAGAGTTCTATTTTCTCTTGAAAATTTTGATACTACTTTATTTTATTCCATTTTAATATTTAAAAATTTTTTTAAACTTTTTTTCCTTTCTCTTTCTTCTCTTTCCTATCAAGCTTCTTTCAAAAAACAGAATGAAACATACCTGGCATTGGCTTCATTTGATTTTGTTTTGTTAATATTTTTTTAATTTTTACTTTTTATTTTATTGTTTTTCTTCTCCTAAAATGACAAGACAGAGGAATTCACCCCAAAAGAAAGAACAGGAAGAAATGATGGCCAGGGATTTAATCAACACAGATGTAAGTAAGATGTCGAACTACAATTTTAAACCATGATTATAAGAACACTAGCTGGGGTTGACAAAAGTATAGAAGACACCAGAGAATCCCTTTCTGAAAAAAAAAAAAAGAACAAAAATCTAGTCAGGGAAAATTAAAAATGCTATAACCGAGATGAAATATTAAATGGATGCTGTGATCTATGAAGCAGAGCAGTGAATCAGTGATATAGAAGATAAAATTACAGAAAACAATGAGGCAAAAAAGAGGAAAAATGGGCAAAATATCGTAACATAAAACTTAGAGAACTCGACGACTTATTAAAAAGGAATAACGTTTATATCATAGGAGTCCCAGAAGATGAAGAGAGAGAAAAAGGGGCAGAGATATATGTGAGCAAATTAAGAGTAGAAAACTTTCTTAATCTAATAAAGGGCACAGACCTCAAATTCCAAGAACAGAGAACTCCCATTAGGTTCAACAAGAATTGACCATCAGCAAGGCATATTGTAGTGACAATTACAAAATACTTACCAATTTAAATGCATTTTATTTATTTTTCTTGTCTGATTGCTGTGGCTAGCATTTCCAATACTATGTTTATTAAATAAAACTAGTGACAGGACATCCTTGTTTTGTTCCTCATTTTAAGGGAAAAGCTCTCAGTTTTTCACTACCGAGTATGCTATTAGTTGTCGGCTTTTCATACATGGCCTTTATATTTCGTGGTATGTTCTAAATCTACTTTGTTTAGAATTTTTTTATCATGAATGGATGTTGTGCTTTGTCAAATTATTTTTCTACATCTACTGAAATGATCATATCATTTTTTTTTATTTTTTAAAAATTTTTTTTTCAACGTTTATTTATTTTTGGGACAGAGAGAGACAGAGCATGAACGGGGGAGGGGCAGAGAGAGAGGGAGACACAGAATCGGAAACAGGCTCCAGGCTCTGAGCCATCAGCCCAGAGCCTGACGCGGGGCTCGAACTCACGGACCGCGAGATCGTGATCTGGTTGAAGTCGGACGCTTAACTGACTGCGCCACCCAGGCGCCCCGATCATATCATTTTTACCCTTCCTCTCAGTGATATGATGTACCATATTGGTGGAGTTTTAAATACTGAACCACCCTTGCATCCCAGGAATAATGCACTTGATCGTGGTGAATGATTTTTTAATGTAGTGTTTGATTTGGTTAGCTAGTAGTATTTTATTAAAGATTTTTGCATCTATGTTCTTCAGAGGTTAGTTCACTTTTTTGTGGTGTCTTTTTTCTGGTTTTCTGATCAGCCAAATGCTGGCCTCAGAGAATAAATTTGGAATCTTTCCTTCCTCATGTATTTTGTGGAATAGTTTGAGAAGAATATGTATTAACTCTTCTTTAAATGTTTTGTAGAATTTGCCTGTGAAGTCAACTGGTCCTAGATTTTTGTTTGTTGAGTTTTTTGATTACTGATTTAATTTCCTTGCTAGTAATTCATCTGTTCAAATTGTCTGTTTCTTCCTGTTTCAGTTTTTGTAGGTTATATGTTTCTAGGAATTCATTCATTTCTTCTAGGTTGTCCCAATTTGTTGGCAAATAATTTTTCATAATATTCTCTTACAATTGTTTGTATTTCACTCATTTGTTATTTTGTTTATTTGGGTCCTTTCTCTTTTTTTGGATGAGTCTGGCTAGAGGTTTATCAATTTTATTGATTTTTTCCAAAGACCCAGCTCTTGGTCCTGGTTTCATTGATCTTTTTTACTGTTTTTTTTTGTTTTAGTTTCTGTATTATTCACTTCTGTGCTAATCTTTATTATTTACTTCTTTCTTCTGGTTTTGGGTTTACTTAATTCATTTTTTTTTTAGCTTCATTAAATATGTTAAGTTGTTTGAGATTTTTCTTCCTTCTTGTGGCAATCTGTACTGTTATAATCTTTGCTCTTAGAACCACTTTTGCTGCATCCCAAAGATTTTGGATCATTATGTTTTCATTTTCATTTGTTTCTATGTAATTTTTAATTTCTTCTTTGATTTCTTATTTGACCCATTCATTGTTTAGTAGCATGTTATTTAACCTCCATGTATTTGTACTTTTTCCAGACCTTTTTTTTGTGGTTGACTTCTAGTTTCACAGCATTGTGGTCTGAAAAGAGGCATGTTATCAGTTCAATCTTTTCAAATTTGTTGAGACTTGTTTTGTGGTCTAATATGTGTTCTAGTCTAGAGAATGTTTCATGTGCACTTGAAAATAATATGTATTTTCCTGCTTTAGGATGGAATGTATCTATCTGTTAAATTCATCTGGCATAGTGTGTCATTCAAAGCCACAGTTTCTTTGATTTTCTATGGATGATACGTCCATTGATTTTAGTGGGGTGTTAAGTCCCCCACTATTACTGTACTAGTATCATTTAGTTCCTTTTTGTTTGTTGTTAACTGTTATGATTTGGGTGCTTCCATGTTGGGTCCATAAACATTTATAACTGTTATATCCTCTTGTTGGGAAGTCCCCTTTATTATGATATAGGACCTTCTTTATCTCTTGTTACAGTCTTTGTTTTAATGTCTATTTTGTCCAATATAAGTATTGCTACTCCAGCTTTCTTTTGACCTCCATTTGCAAGATAAATGTTTCTCCAACCCCTCACTTTCAATCTGTTGGTATCTTTATTTTTTTTAATGTTTATTTATTTTTGAGACAGGGAGAGACAGAGTATGAATGGGGGAGGGTCAGAGAGAGGGAGACACAGAATCCAAAGCAGGCTCCAGGCTCTGAGCTGTCAGCACAGAGCCCAATGCGGGGCTCGAACTCACGGACTGTGAGATCATGACCTGAGCTGAGGTCGGACGCTTAACTGACTGAGCCACTGAGACACCCTGTTGGTGTCTTTAGGGCTGAAATGAGACTCTTAGAGGCAGCAGATACATGAGTCTTGTGTTTTTATCCATTCTGTCACCCTATGTTTCTTGGGGTAGTTAGTCCATTTACATTCAAAGTAATTGTCAATTGTATATGTATTTATTGCTATTTTGTTACTTGTTTTGTAGTAGTGTCTATAGTTTTTCTCTGATCCTTTCTTGTCTTGCTGTTTCCTGGTTTGCTGGGGTTTTTTTTTTTGTGTGTGATATGCTTGGATTCCTTTCTCTTTATTCTTTGCTCATTACTTTCTTTTTAATGTTTATTTATTTTGAGATAGGGTTGAGGGATAGAGAGAGAGAGAATCCCAAGCATGCTCCATGCTGTCAGCTTGAGGCCCAATACAAGGCTCAATCCCACCTACCAACAGATCACGACCTGAGCCAAAATCAAGAGTTGGAAGCTTAACAGACTGAGCCATCCAGGCACCCCATCTATTATTCGTTCTTAATTTGTGGTTATACAAAGCATAGGTTTAAAGGACATCTTCTGGATATAGGAGTCTATATTAAGTTGATGGTTGCTGACGTTTGAACCCACTTACTCCTCTCCCCCACATGTTTTAGGTATATGGTATCATATTTTACATCCTTTTGTGATCCCTTGACTGATTTTTACAAATATACTTATTTTTCGTATTTGTGGTCTTTCTTTTCTACTCAGAGGGTTCCTTTTAATATTTTTTGTAGGGCTGGTTGAATAGTCATGAATTCCTTTCGTTCTTGTTTGTTTGAGAAACGATTTCTCCTACTATACTGAATGACAGACTTGCTGGATAAAGTATTCATGGCTGCAGATTTTTCCCTTTCAGCACTTTGAATATATCATGCCGCTCCCTCTGGCCTACAAGGTTTCTGCTGAAAAATCCAGATACCTTATGGGTTTTCCCTAGTATGCAACTGTCTTCTTTTCTTTTGCTGCTTTGAACATTAGTATCTCTTTCTCACTACTTTCTGCCATTTTAATTACTATGTCTTGGTATGGATCTCCTTGAGTTGATTTTTAGAGGGGATCTCTATGCTTCCTGGGTCTGGAAGTCTGTTTCCTTCTGCAGATTAGGGAAGTTTTCAGCTATTATTTCTTCAAATAAATTTTGTCTCCCCCACCCCCTTCTTCTTCTGGAATCTCTACAATGTGAATATTCTTATACTTGACAGTCATTGAGTTCCCTAAGAGTAGTCCCAATTTGCATCAATTTTTTTTCTTTCATTTGTTCAGCTTGGTTACTTTCCATTACTCTCTCATCCAGATCATTAATTTGTTCTTCTGCTTCATCTATCGCATTATATATTCCAATAAGTCCATTTTTAATTGCACTTATTGTGTTCATCTCTCAGTGGTTCTTTTTTATCTCTTTAAAGGTCTGATGTCCTCCACTCTTCTCAAGGCCAGCAAGTATCTTCACGATCAATACTTCAAATTCTCTAACATGCCTACTACTCATATCCGTTTTACTTAGGTTTCCTGCTGTGGTTTGGTCTTGTTCTTTCATTTGGGACATATTTCTCTGTCTCCTCATTTTGTCTAACTCTCCATGTGCTAGGAAGGCCAGCTACATCCATGAGATCCTGCAGTGTCTTGCAGTGCAGTGCCTCCTGTTCCTCAGGACCTGGCACTTGGGCGGGGGGGGGGGGGGGGGGGCGTGCCTCTGTGTGTTGTGTGTGCCCTGTTGTGTTCCTGCCACTTTTCCCTTCAGTCCAGTTTTCTGCAGTGGCTTTCTTGGTCTGCTGTGGGTAGTGTTTCGTCCCAGGGGAGTGAAGTGCACTGGTCTGCCTGCTAAATAAGGCCTGGAGCCTCTGCTGTGGGGACTGAGATGGCCTAAGTGCTAAGTGGACCTGCATAGAGTGCTTGGGCAGGGCAGGCACTTTTAACATGTTTTGCTTTAGGCTTTTGCAGCAAATGCCTTAGGCTTTTGTGTATTGGGGTGCTGGCAAGGGCTGTGCAGGTCTTCTGGGGGAGGGACCTCACAGTGCTGGGGACTGAAGCAAGTGTGACTGTTGAGGGCATATCCAATGAAGCATGGGGCGGCGCGCCCTGGCATAAGCAAGTTACATAGCAAGTGTTGGTGCCACACTGGTTCCCACAGCTGTGTTTAAGCTGAGGGGACGGGCAGAGAAAAGACATGTGCTAGCTCCTTTTTTCCTAAGTGGGGCGGGGGTGGGGGGTCCCGAGATCCCTGTTTCTCTGGACAAACTCTGTGATGAGTAAATCACTCTACCTTCTGTGTGCCCCAGGCATTTTTCAAATTGCTGAATCCGTGCTGTTTCTGTTCAGGATGTTTGGAGTGTTGCTTTTTTAAAGGCCGGAACTCAGCTTCCTAAGGACCTCTAGGTTCTCCCAGAACAGAGTACAGATTTTTACAATACGAGGCTTTATGTCCCACTGGTTGTAAGGGACTGCATACACTTTTGCATATTGGAGAGAAGTAAATTCTTGTTGCCAGAAGAACTGTGGCATTTTGTATTTTCAAAACATCTACAGATAGATTTCTTGACCTTTGCCACTCTATCAAGAGATGGGAGTCTAGTCCCCACCCCTTTGAACCTGGATGGGACTTTGTGACTGACTTTAACTGCCAGATGTGAAAATTAAGTGAGCCTTCAGAGTATTTCAATCCCTGGATTTGCAACCACAACAGTTAATGCAAAAGATGAAACAAAGATGAACTGTCTCTAGTAGTCTCTAATCAAACTGCAGATTCACAAGGAAAATACATGTTGTCAAGGTTTGATGATGTGTAAAAACGATTTGAAAGGTATTTTTCAAAGCTGCTGAAAGATGTGGAAAATTAAAAAGATAAAATAACCAATGGAAACACAGAATTATCATCTCCAAAAAAAAAGCAAAAAGTTGTGTCATAAAAGAAATGTATTCATGACCAAGTACATGACTTAGCAACAGGGAATATTTCCAGAATCAAATTAATGAAAATATCAAACATGAAATTTAAGTAAAAATCATGACTTCAATCACTGAGAGGCTGGAAGGAAAGGAACGTTTGTGAAAGATAAAGTCTCATCAATCATAATAGAAGGCTGATACACCTAAAATGAGAGAATTAAGAGATGTATGTTTATATTATATTTACATTATTCAGAAAGATGAAGGTAAATATTGGAGAAGCAGCTAAAAGAAGAAAACGCAGCTGCCTCTGAAAAGTATAAATTTGTCTGTGTGAAGGTGGGAATGTGGAAAAAAAGAGAACTGCCTTTTAACATCATTTGAAATTTTAAACTGTATTATGTGCACTTTGATAAAAATAAGTAAAAATAAATATATACATATAGGTTTTTTGTTACAAATATACTTACTATGAAAATGCTGTTGAAGAAGGAGCTAAAACTGGAGGATTCTTCCAAAACTCATCCAATAGACTCTGAATAATTTTTCCAAGATCTGAATGCATTGTAAACTGAAAGTAACAGTATACAGGAAGATTAAAATCACTTTCAGAATAAGTCTTATTAGGATAATGTCATCCTAAAACTTAATCTTAAATCCCCTTCTGCAAGTCAGGAAGTAAATGAAAAACAAAGGATACTGTGTCAAATGACCATATGAGCAATCTACAACTTATAATATTTTCCTATACACTCGATACCATAAATCAGGTTAAAAATCTATTTAACCAATAATGGAGCTAAAATATTTCCACACTTTTTAAAATAATTTTAAGGTTCAATGATAAATACTGAGAGTACATATAAGTTACAGTTCCTCACATTAATCAATTATTTATGTATCCTAAGAACTTGGAGGCATATTTGAATTTTATCCCCTCCTGACAACTATGGAAGATCTACTATGAACCAAAGTTCTAAGATCAACAGGTCCTCATCACAGAAAAACAAATAACTTTCAAATCAATATTATCTATTAGATATAGTGACTTTTTTTTTCTCGGAATTGTACTGATTCCAAATGAGATTTTAAATGCATTTTAGATTTCTGAGTATACAGCAGAAAAGCAATACACCTGTTATACTACTCTGAAATAAATTATACTATATACATACGTTGTTTACTAATGGAGAGGTAACATAGACTCCTTGTTTATCCATTAAGTGATGTCGTATTGGTGGATAAACACTGATCACTGGTTTTTCCTGAGGAAACTGTGGAGGGAGCAATCTGTTCAATGTAGAACAGATGAAAAACAAAAAGACAAGGGTTATGTTATATGGTCATTAATGCTAAAACAAACTTAGTTAAAAGCAAATTAAATTTTCATACTTTAATTTGAATTAATTATTTACAGTAGTAAGTGCTCTCTTATGGTTGTTGATTGAAAATATACAAAAGGATCTACTTTGGCAACAATATCATAAAGTAATTCAATATAGTAAAACCTTCTTAACGTGGAATATGGATACCCTGAGTTATAGAATATTCTTTACACCAAGTCAATTAATCGCTTTCAAACACAACAAACCAAGCTACGTAAAATCTCAGATAAAAGTCAGATCAGGTTATTTGTACGAGGTGAACCACAGTAACCCAGTCTGGCTATCAGCTGGACCACAGTTTCTGTCCATATAATTTCCTCGTGGTTTTCCTACTTTTGAAATACTGCCAAGAATTATTTCACCATCTACTGAATTTTTAAAGAGTGAATAGATAAAAGCCAAGTACTACAATTAAAACACTGTAGCTGTCATCATGCCTTGGTTCTATAAAGCTCTCTTCTAATTGTCCCCATTAACACATCTCTCCCAAGTCTGAGGTCAATCACATGGTTTCAAGTAAAGAACAGTAAACTCTCAATACAAAAAAAAAAAAAGGTGAAAATCTCAACCTTTCTGAACTACCACAAATTTAAAATCAGAGATCGAAGTCTTAAAAAATGGGATTTTACTGGATATGAATACTGATTTCCAAACCTCTCAAAGAAGAATGTGTCCCTTTAAACGGTCTCTCTGTTCGCCTGCTGGCTCAGATAACTATTTTATAGCACTGTCAAAAAGAAAACTGGGTCCTTTTTGGCTTTTCCTACTAAAGCATATAGGGGACAAACTACTTCATTTATATAAAGACGTTAAAGTAGTTTGGTAAAAAAGGCAATGAATGGTCTTTGAAGCACAACCAATCTGGGTTTGTAATCCTGACTATGCTGTTCACTACCTATGTGTCTGTAATTTGCCCAATTTGCAGGACTGTTGTGAGGATTCAAAAAGCTCCTCTATATCAGGATAACCCAGCATCATGCTTGGGACTGTTTTACATTCACACTTTCATTCACTTATTCAACTAGGATTTAACAAGGCCTTTTCTGTGCTGGCATCGTGCTAAATGGTGAGAATATAAAGATGAATAAGCCATACTTCTTGTCTTGCAGTTAAGTGCTTCTTATCCACAAATACCTGCTCCAGCACCCAGCCCCCTACTGCAATCTGAGAAAGTAGTAACTTAATACTTTCATGCTGAAGACTAATAACTGCACTTATGGTTAAATGGGGAATTCAGCAATCATCCTGTCCAATCTTTTCTCCCACGAAGAAAATTTTTAACTTGATTTTTTTTCCTTAATCAGCAGATCAAATTGAGCCTTGAACTTTCTGGCTGATGTAGTGTATCTGTTGCTGAAAATCAGACTATTTTAACTTGTTTTTGATATAAAGCTGAATAGATCTCTAATGGTTTTCGATACACAATCCCTTTGATTGTCCTTATCATTCTTTCTTTCAGCCTACCTCCAGCTAAAACTTTAGTGCAAATCAATAAAAATAATTATAGTACTAAAGATCATTACATCTTTTTATTGCATTTCTTTCTTCTTGTATAGTTTTTTCTTACAGCAATATCATTATAATGATGTCTTTAAAAAATTTTTGTTTCACGAAATTGCATTAACTTTTTTAGAAGTTACAGTTACTAGAAAGGGAAAGGTTTAAGCAAGTTTACTTTAAGCAATTTACGTCTAATAACTAAGAAAAAATAATGAAAAGACTTTTAAACACACTATTACATAAAAATATAGGATACAATTCTACTCACATATTAATGTTAATTGTCAGGTTGTTTACGGTGAATGGCAACCTGTATTCCACATCTTTCTGTATTTCAGCTATACTGTAAGAGAAAATTTGAGAAAAAAGTTTACCTGAAGTTACAAAACCATTAATGTTAAAAAGAATTTTATATGTTTTTAGAGCCTACTAAAACTATTAATTTTAATCACAGAATCTAGACAGCCAATATAACTCGCATCTTTTTTTTTCTAATGTTTATTTATTTTTGAGACAGAGAGAGACAGAGCATGAACATGGGAAGGTCAGAGAGAGGGAGACACAGAATCCGAAACAGGCTCCAGGCTCTGAGCAGTCAGCACAGAACCCGACGTGGGGCCTGAACTCACGGACCGCAAGATCATGACCTGAGCCGAAGTCGGACGCTCAACCGACTGAGCCACCCAGGCGCCCCAATAACTCGCATTTTAAGGGAACAATTATCATAGAAAGATTTATCAAATAAGCAGGCAAAATATTCTGAGATATCCATGTGTGTGGATACAGTGCAGATAGATGTCGAGGTAAAATAGCAAAGAAAAACTCCTATTAATACTAGATCGATTTACTATAATTTTATCTAATTCATCATTACTAGAAGCAACTGTTATCCTCTGGTTAACACAGGTCAACAAGACATCTGGGTTCTGATCATAACTCTGCCACTATTCAGCTATATAGACAGCTAGGGAAGTCTGGGTCTTAATATCTTAAACTTAAGTCTAGATAAGATGTCTCCTACAGTCTTATGACAGACTGCTGGCCATTTTCCTCCCATTCTTCCTAAGTAAGAGAAGTCTAATTTTATTTTGAGTAGCAACATTCTAGCCTTTTTTGGCAGATAGTTGTTGGTACAGACTTAACCTCCAAGATAGATATAGGGAGGTTGTAGGGTCAAACTACTAGGAAAGCATCTAAAAGAGGGGACAAAAAAATGAGTAAGAGTCTATTTGTCCTTCCTGCCTGGACCTGATAGCTGCACTTCCAACAGCCATATTGGACCATGAGTGACCGTGAGAATGGAAGTCATACACTAGGGAGAGCTGAGCAGAAAGAAAGAAGTAGCTTGAGTCTTTAACGACTACGGTATTGTCAACTGAATTTCTTTTTCGTGAGAGGAAAAAGTTTTATCTTGTGTAAGTCAGTATTTTGGGAGTTTCTGCTGGTAGCAGCTGAATAGAACTGCCAACTAATATAATTTCCTTACACTTTAATGCTCTATATTTAGAATTAATTTATTATTAATTGTAGGGACACATTATTACAACTACAATCTAGCAACAAAATCTTTTGGAAGCTCACTTCAAGTCCTAACGAACATTCATAGTATTTCCAAAGGGAAAAATGTTAAGTAGTACTAATGAGTTAAAGTTAGGAAGAATCTTAATATTCAAAAAGGCATGAAACTTTTCCAAGCATTAATGCTACTAAAAGATCTAGCATTTACGTAATAATTTACTTTTTGTTCTTTTGATTGCTTCAACTAAAGCTCTGTACTCTGATATCCTATGGAATGGGGTTAGAATTGAGAAGAAGAAACAGCTGAGAAGAGACTCAAAAAGATATTCAGTCTTAGGACTTAAACAGTGTTAGACAGGTTTTTCTTTGGGGTTCACGTTTGGACACTAGGATACTGACAACCTCCTCAGTTGTAGGAACACCGTATAATCAATTAAATGGCTTCAGTTTTCTATTCCTGTATATTATTTTAAGACCCGAAGGTGTTTAACTGCTTCAAGGGAATGCTGGTCACAAAAGCATCCATCAGTTTTAAGCTAAGTAGAGCATCTTCATGGTTAAAAGCATGACCTCCAAAGTGAGGCTTCCTGGGTTCAAATTCTCCCTCTAAGCCATTTACTTGTGTGACTATATGCAAACTACTTATCTCTCAAATGGAAAACAGGGATGTTTAAAGTACCTATCTACCGAAAACATTTGTTAGATTAAACGAGAGAATACACGTAAAGCCCTCCACAAAATACCGTAATTGTTCAATACATGTTAACTATCATTAACTATGCGTTTTGAACATGCATCACAGTTGCAGCCTGTCTACATTTATAGTACCGAAGTTTTAAGTCAGTTTTTCAGTGTATTTTTATAGAAAGTAAATAAATTTGATTAAAATAATTTTCACTTAATTCATTGGCTTAGAAGTGTTCAATTCATTGTCCTGATGATTAAAGTGTTGACATTATTATTAAGTTTTGGCAAATTTCCTACACAAATGAGGTATAATAGATAACTGAAAGCAATACTCGTAATATTAGTGAAAGCTGAACTATGAGTAAACAAATTCCAACACAAGTTAGTCATGGTAATTGTTGGAGTTCAGGACATACTACTTCAGCATCTTGATTATTTTCAGCCAAAGGAGTTTGAGAAAATATGAGAAGCAGGAATGTTACTCTAA
Organism: Felis catus; assembly: GCF_018350175.1. Classification (NCBI taxonomy): domain Eukaryota; kingdom Metazoa; phylum Chordata; class Mammalia; order Carnivora; family Felidae; genus Felis; species Felis catus. The sequence goes on from NC_058371.1 coordinate 21,299,346, forward strand.
CCTCCTCCCTGCCCCATCCTTCTTCCTTGAAACATCATAAAACCCTCATATGACATATGCCCTTCTTATATCAAGAGGAAAGGAACATCCTTACCTCCAAAGACAAAGGGACACCAAGAAGAATAGTAATAAAGAAGCCTTGCGAAGCTGGCCCCCACCTTGTTTACTCCAATTACCTCATATTCTTTAACCCATCATATTCCTCCATTACTGTGCACTCTTAATCAAACCTAGCATAAAATACTTAGGTCTAACTATTTCTTTGGGTCTTCACTTCCTTTTTAAGTTTTCCATCTCATGTAAAACTTCTATTAAATAAGCTTATATACTTTTCTCCTGTTAATCTGTCAGTTTAATTTTCAGACCCAGCCAGATATCCTGAGAGAGTTGAGGACACCATTTTCCTCCCCTGCACTAGCTACATTAGACAATATGGCAAATATCTGTTTACTTAAGTAAAAGAAGAATCATTCCCTAAATATTCACAAATGTGATTTTTGAAGTTTTTGCTATTTTAAATAACTTTTAAAAAACTTATTTTAAAAATGATTCATTTTCATTGGGAAAAAACAAAAAGAACAAGCAAGGAGAACATAAAAATCAATCCACTAACACATTGGTATATAACCTAATCTTTCTATATTCAGAGCCTTATGTAAAATGCAACTGTACTGTCTACACAATTTGTAACTTGCTCTTCTTGAATCAGTAAATGCTATTTTACATTATCTTTTTTTAAATGGCTGTATAATGTTTTACTATCATGTTTAATTTACTTTTTATCAATTATTGAGATTGTTTCTAGGTTTTACTATTATAAATCACACTTTGATAAACATTCTTTGCAGCCTTATCTTTCAGCTAACAGGTAGTAGCATTCTGGATATAAACACACACGTATCTTAAAGTAATACTGTAATCACACTACAAGAGCAAATTTGAATGACCTTCCATTAATATTTTTATGTTCTAGGTTCTCTCAGACAAGTGAATTACTATGGTTTTCAAACTGAAACAACAAAGAAATCTGCTAGAATGTATGATCAAGTGGCATCCTCATTTCTTTGATAGTCCGTAAAACTATAAACAAATAGACCTTGAAATGCAATATAGGCACCAGTTATGGTAAAAAGATTCCTTTACAAAACAATCATTTATCTCTGACTATATTTTGGACTTTATATTTTGTGTACAGTTGGACTTCGTAAGACTTAGTTCAATCGAACAGCTACCATATAGCCACCATCTTGCAAAGAAACAAATACAGAAATATGTGTGGTCTTTGAAGGGGCGCACAGCATGAAGAAAAAATCAAGGGACTAAAAAAGACCAGTTCAAGCATGCATGTCCCAGTGTTGAGTAAATCAAGAAATGTTTACAAGTGAACCTTGCAAATAAAGGATGCAGATGCTTAAAGATAGTAGAGATTAGACAACTTCCCTTTCCCACCTAAGTTTCTAGAAAATATCACAAAAGACTTTAAAAAAAAAACCAAAGCTGTAACAGTGCTTTGCAAAGAGTAAGCAGAGAAGAAATTCTGAGGAATCCCTAAAAGATAAAAAGATGGGATTAGATTTAAGGAAAAGGGTGATAATAAGGAAAAAGGCAAGAAAAAGTTAGTATATACAGGAACTAATGACAAACCCCCAAAACAAGACCAATGCAAAGCAGGAGTAGTCTGAAGGTCCTGCAAACCCTTGAAGAAAGTCAATGCAAACCCAGAGTGTGGAGGGCAGGGCAGAAACATTTCCCAGGGTAATGAATGGGAAGATGTGTGGAACAGAAGGTAGGACAGATCACTCTCTTTTCCCTGCTTGTTCCAACCAACAGTCAGTCATCTCTGTATCTAGAACAACACGGTGAGGCAGCAGTGCCTTAGGAAGGTGCTGACTTCCAGGTAGCCTCCAACGTCCAAAGACAAATATCAGCTTGTCCCATCTTGGAGCAAATCATTCTTTTTTTATTCATCATCAGAGGCAGGCTATCATAAACAGAGTTCAATATCTACCAACAGGTCAACAAGAAATCTCCAATACAGAAATGAACACTTCAAAAGAGGTCTGAACAAAACAAAACCATGCAAGGCAGGCACCAAACTCAACAAGCCCCAAATACAAAAACTTAAGGAAACAGAGTTAATTGAGCAAACAGAAGACTCTAAATTTCTGTAATTAATATTCTTAAAGTAACAAAAGAAAACACTTGCATTCACATACACACAACACAGTTGACATGAAAATGAAAAATTAAGGAACTGAAAATTTAAAATTAATAGCTCAAATAAATGGTTCAGCGCTCTGTTTGGAAAATGTTTCATACTACCTTCTCTTCTTGGAGAATGCTGACACGTTTTTACATTTTAAAGGCTTTGGGAAATTCTAAAGCACTCAATTTTGTTTTCTCAGTCTGTTTGACACGGAGCATGTATTTCACAGTACTCTTTGAACAGTGTTCTGTGGAACACAGGATAATGAAACAGAGGTGCAAAGAGCTAGAGGAACACAGAAGAAAGCACCTAACCTAAACAAGGGTAGGGGTGGTAGGGTCTTCAGGGAAATAATATCTGAACAACAGTTAAAAGTCAAGTAAGAGTTAACACCTAGGAAAAAGAATCAGGGAAACAAAGTGGACACTCTACACAGAAGAAACACCACAGGAAAAACTTCAGGTGTGAAATAACACGGGGGCTCTAAGTATTCACATCCTTTGCCATTGAAAATCTCACACCCCCGTGGTCTCATTAAAAAGAAAAAGAGAGGCCCAAAATACAGACACTTAGGCTAAGTCACCACACTAGGTCTTAAAACCTAACCGACTGTAGCCTCAACCTCCTCAGAAATTTGTCTTAACCAGTCAGGAATTTTCTGAACAGCACTAAATGAGATTATCTGTCACATGGGCCCCCTCTATCACTTCCAAGATGAGGTAATCCACCTAATTAGACCTCCTACTCTTTTTTTTTTTTTTAATTTTTTTTTTCAATGTTTATTTATTTTTGGGACAGAGAGTGGCTGAGCATGAACGGGGGAGGGGCAGAGAGAGAGAGAGGGAGACACAGAATCGGAAACAGGCTCCAGGCTCCGAGCCATCACCCCAGAGCCTGACGCGGGGCTCGAACTCCCGGACCGCGAGATCGTGACCTGGCTGAAGTCGGACGCTTAACCGACTGCGCCACCCAGGCGCCCCTAGACCTCCTACTCTTAACCCCAAAGAAAGGTGACCTTACCTGGTACAATCCTTTTCTTTTATTTTGCTAATAACTTCTTTGCTCCACCACCCTTCCTATAAAAACTTTCCATCTTGCACAACTACTGGGAGCTCCCCTTATTTGCTGGATGGGATACTGCCAAATTCATGTATCATCTAATGAAGCCAACTGCCATCTTCAAAATTTACTTGGTTTTGTCTTTTAACAGATTGGGTGGCAGCAACAGGATCCGAAGAAGGGAATTTCCAAGGACAATTGGAAATAAAAAGAAACACAGGCGTGGCACTTCAAGGACCTTTGGTGAGCTCCTCTCTCTTTGAGCTCCACCTTCTTTGCATTTGAACTTGGATCTAATTGGTTTCCAGTATAGAGTTAATGAGTCAGTCTGCACAGACAAGAGGCTCTAACAGAACTCCAGTCCTTTGCTTGGTTCAGTCTACAATTTCATATTGAAATCCCTTTCCCAGTTCCAGTCTACAGTCCCCACTGACTGGCGTTTGCTGGGTTTGGTACTTTCCCCAATTCTAACCCACAGTCTCCATTTACTAGCGTCTGCTGGTTAGCCTACAGTGGCAACTGGTGGTGGCCACTGGCTGGGGTTGGTGGCCACTGGCTGGATCTGACTTAAGAGCCAGGCTGGGCCTGATGTGAGCTGGACTAGGTCCAGTGTGAGGCCTCTGGTGTTGTTTTAAATAATGGCTGATAAGAAAGTCTCAGAAGCCAGAAATAAGGCTGCAAACATTGGTGGCCATGGGTCAAGCATTTAAATTCAAAGGCTATTAGAGCACTCACCACCTCAAGAAGACTTCTGTGATAGAATAAGTTGGTCACATTAATGGGTTAGAACTGACACTAGGTCACCCACCAACCTGAAGGCAATTTCTATGCAATGAGGTAAAACATCGCGCAATTCCCAACTCCATGTCATGTCTCTTTTAGGTATTAGTTTGACTTCGAGAAATCCAGAGGCTTAGCTAAAAAGTGGGATCTTTTATATGTAGAGTTGACCAGGCCACATTCTGGCATACACCTGCTTACTGTAGATCTAAAATCTGTAGTCCCAGAAGTTTCAAATATTTAGTCAAATAGCAAGATCTTACTAAAACCAACCTAGAATTACAATGGCCATTAAGGTAAATACTCCAATTAGAGAAATAATTTAAGAAGTGTTCTTGGGGCGCCTGGGTGGCTCAGTCGGTTAAGCGTCTGACTTCAGTTCAGGTCATAATTTTGCGGTCTGTGAGTTCGGGCACCCCGTTGGGCTCTGTGCTGACAGCTCAGGGCCTGGAGCCTGTTTCAGATTTTGTGTCTCCCTCTTTCTCTCCCCTCCCCTGTTCATGCTGTCTCTCTCTTCTCAAATAAATAAATAAACAAATAAATAAATAAATAAACTTAAAAAAAAATTAAAAAAAAAAGTGTTCTTGAAGAACACTTGAAAGTATTCTCAAATAGAACGGGATACCTATTTTAATTGGTAGGCAGAAGCCTTCAAAAGGTTTCAAAATTCCAAAAGTTTCATTGATTCACTGTGAAAGGACAATGAAAAAGAAAGGCACCTAAAACAAAAGACTAACATATAAGACTGACATTACTTCCTATGGCCCTCCTCTCTCCTTTATTTGAGTACTCTTTCTAGGAATCCTCTATCTGAATTGCCTTTCCATTCTGAAGAGACTATTAGTTACTTTTCAAGATAAAGACCATCCCAGGATGCAGGCAACCCCTACAGTTAACTAAGGGTCATAGTTAAATAATTTCTTAAACCCATAGAGGATTCTCAAAAAGTTTTGTAAATAAATTATGTCCTGAACCCAGTAGAGAGGGAAAAAAAAAAATCCCTTTCCTTTCCAAATCCAGAACAACTGGTTATTGATCCTTGTTCTCCCAGGGATAGCTACTGCCTTCTTGATGGTCTCGTTTTACATCCTAAGAATTTGGCTTGGCTTTCAGCCTGTCTGGGACATGCAGGTTCTAGATCTTATAAAGACAGTATCTTTTGTGCCCTTTTTGAGGATGCGGCTAGGATCAATGAGGTTGTTTAAAACTGCCACAAATGTTAACTGTATGCCTTGGCTGAGACTTGACAAGATACTTGAAAGGATTTCCTAACTCTATGATCAGAAATCTGTCCAAATTAGAAGCTGGTATTCAGAACCTGAGAAGAATTTTTTTTTTTTTTTTTTTTTTTTTAGACTTCTCTAAGCTAAATGCACCCAGAGCAGGAAAAAACACTCAAACATAAGGGGATGAGTATGATTATCCTTTGATATCATTTCGGTGGCAACTTAACTCTTTGAGAAATTAAAAACAGCTACACTTGTTTTAAATATATGTTATCACCTTATACCTGTTGGAACAGCTAAAATCAAAGACAAGAAATAACAAGTACTGGTAAGGATGTGGTGAAAAAGGAACCTTCATGCACTGTTGATGGGAACGTCAACTGGTACAGCCACGGTGGGTATGGAGGTTCCCCCCAAAAAGTAAAAACAGGAATACCATTTGATCCAGTAACTCCACTACTGGGTACTCATCCAAAGAAAACAAACACTAATTTGAAAAGACATGCACCCTTGTTTACTGAAGCATTATTTATAGTAGCCAAAATATGGAAGCAATCTTAGTGTCCACTGACAGAAGAATTGATAAGGAAGTTATGGTATATGTATACAAGGGAATATCAGTCAGCCATAAAAAAAAAAAAACGAGACCTTGCCATCTGAGACAACATGGATGAATCAAGAGGTTATTATGGTAAATGAAGTAAGTCAGGTTGAGAAAGTTAAGTATTGTATGAGTTCATTCATATGTGGAATCTAAAAAACAAATGATTAAAAAAAAAAAAGCAGAATCAAACCTTTAAATACTCAGAAATGATGGTTGCCAGATGGAGGGAGGCTGGGAGAATGGGGAATATGCATGAAGAGGAGTGGAAGGCTTCCAGTTTTGGAATGACTAAGTCGTGAGAATAAAAGGCACAGCACAGGGAATATTGTCAATGATATTATAATAGTGTTTTATGGTGACAGATGGTAGCTACACTTGTGGGGAGCACAGCATAAGGTATTGAGAAGCCGAATCATCATGCTGTAGACCTGAAATTAATTTAACATTGTGTGTCGACTATACTCAAAAAAACTTTCAAGTGTAAGAATTCAAACTTTCATACTATATTAAAATTCAGCCCTAAAATTAAAAGATAATAAAGAAAGACTGAGCTGCAGCTTTTTTTTTTTATACGTAGTGAATTTTGTTTCTGCACTTATATTCATGGCAACAATTTAAAGCTATAAGCTATGAGGTCTGCGTCTGTGTTTATGTGTCTCTTTCTATAGAGAGAACTTGTAGTAAATGTGTGGTATTTTCTATCTCCAGTTGGTGTTCTTAAAATTAATTTGTAAATTTAGTTGGCTTAAAGATCTATTTAATTGGTTTAGGGAAAATTAAGTGCTTATCTAATTAAATTCTCAGAAATATAAGAGAAACACTCAAATGTTTTTGAAGTTCTAGGATAATCTTCTACTAAATTAAAGCTAGTTTAAATTCATCAGTTTTATTAAAACAGGCATATCTTTAGAGTTATCAACATTGAATACAATGAAGATAAACATTTTATTCTACCTGAATTACTAGTTTATTACAGCTGTTGTAATTTGTCAGCAAAAATAACTTAGAATGATGGCTCATTGTGTCTAACGTCTCAAAGTTTTGTGGGTAATCTAAACTTGAGTGCTGGAGCACATGATTTAGATGTAAGCGGCATAAGAGCTTACATATAAAATAATTATATTTTATGGTAATGTGCTTAAAAAATTTTTCCAAATCTCTCTAGCTGGAAATTTTAGGAGTCTTGCTAAATTAAATTAAATGATGGAATGTACTGAATATTTACATTATTTCCCAGTAAGATAAAATACTGTTATTGAACATAGGCTTACCTACTTTTGGCTTATTACAGAAAAACTAAAAGATACTTAGTTTTGTTAATTCTTCATTGGAAAACTGAAAAAAGCACATGCTTCTAGAAATTATGAAATGTATTCATAATTTGTTCATCTAAAAAATGCTGCTATGATAGTTCAAAATTCCTTCTTAGTTTTGACTAGAAATTAAGATTTCGAAGGGTTAAGAATTCTATTTACTGTTATTAAAGCTACTAGAAATAAGGGAAACATCTTTGTATGTAAACAAAGTAAAATGGTTAAGAGAACATGTAAGAAACGGAGATGCATTTTTTTGTTGAGGGAAAAGAAAGTAATTTTGTCCTGAAGAGTTGGTTCTTTAAATTTTTTTTTTTTAATCTTTATTTATTTTTGGGAGAGAGAGAGAGACAGAGTGCGAGTAGGGGAGGAACAGAGAGAGGGAGACACAGAATCTGAGGCAGGTTCCAGGCTCCAAGCTGTCAGCAAAGAGCCTGATGCGGGTCTCGAACCCACGAACCGTGAGATCATGACCTGAGCTGAAGTTGAACCCCCAACCTACTGAGCCACCCAGGGGCCCCAAGAGTTGGTTATTTAAAGAGAAAGAACAGGACAAAATCAGAATGTGAAAAGCAGAAAACTTATAAAGCTTGTAAAAAAGGAATTTTTGGAAAGGAACTTTATGAGTGGTCAGGCCTAAGATTAAAATGAGTTAAGTTTTGATAGCAATAGTAGGCAGATACAAAATTAGAATTTGATTTTCTCTGTTAAAAGAACAAAGGTTTTTTTGTTTTTTTGTTTTTTGTTTTTGTTTTTGTTTTTTTTGGACTTCCAGTCTGCTTTTGATAACAGATTGTGAATATTTCTTTACCTTCTGAGTATTAAGTCTCATAATGATCTGTGATCCTATTTAGGCAAACTTTAAAACCCTTTTTTTGATATTTTGACAAAGTTCCCAAAACCAAATTCTAAATGAAGGCTTTTTTGACATGTAAGAAATTTTGGAGTTCTTCCAGAAGTGTTCTTCGAACACTCCAAAAAAATGATTAAACTAAATAGATTTCTTTGATATATTAAGTTACGTGGGAAGCATTATCAAGTAAGAATACTATGTCTTCTTTATATTGTATTTGTAAGATTGTGGCATGTGTGCATGAAGTTCATTTTGCTTCTATAAAAACTGGCCCCCACATGGTCAGATTTTTGCCATCCTAATGACCTTGCAACATGGCAAAAGTCTGCTCCTGAATCAGAGAAATTAAGATGGGTCAACAATGGCTGTAAGATAAGTCAATAGATGGGGCTATGGGAAACCAAAGTTGGCTGCTTGGTAATTCCCAGCTCTTAGGCAAATCCCATTTTTTGGTTTTTACATTCCCTTACACACTAAAGTACATTTAAGGTGACTGCAATTATGAATCAACACTGGTAGGGAGACTTCTACTTGTCAGGTCCATAATCCTGGAAAAACAATTTTTGTCCCAAAAGGCCTCAGACCTCCTCTCTCCGGACCCTTTGAATACCTGCAAATTGATGTCATTCAACTGCCTCTTAGTGTGGGTTATCAATATGTTCTTGTTATTGCACATGTTTTCTGGATGGTTTGAAGCCTTTCTCTGTTGCAAGGCTAATGCCCCCACAGCGGCAAGGAAAAAAAGAATATATTTCCCAGATAGGATATACCTTCCACAATATCCAGTCAGTGATCAAGGCACCCATTTCACTCGACAAATTATACAAGCCTTCATGAAAAGTCTGCAAACTTCTTGGAATTTTCACTATCTCTATCACCTTCAATAAGGCAATAAGGCAAGGTCAAAAGAACTAATGAGATGCTTAAATTTAAAATTTCCAAACTTGCAACTACTGGACTTCCCTAAGGTACTGCCTTTGATCCTGTGGGCTATTCACAGTACCCCATCTGGAAAACAAACTCACTCCACATGAGATAGTCACTGGTAGACCAATGCCTACTGGTATACAACATTCTGTTGATCCCTTGTCTCATGTTAGTATGACCGACTACTGTAAACCTCTAATGTCTTATGCTCAACCTATCATTAACACCTTAAAAAATCTTTTCCAGATCCCAATTCAATGGATCCTATCCTAAAAGCATGGTGACTGAGTATTCTGAAAACAACATCAGAGGAAGGTAGCACTTAAGCCTTGTTGGAAGGATCCTTACTAAATATTCCTGACCAATGCTCCAAAACTAAAAGATGCTGGAGACCTCAGAATCAAATTAACAAGAAAGTAGCTGACACTGAGGGAGACTGCTTCTGCCCAAGGCAACATACCAAAACTTACATACTTTAAACATGAAACCATGAAACCCTTTCTCCTTTTCATTTCCTTTATTCTGGCATTTGCCTGCAAAGATAACACCCTCATCTGTATCTGCCTGGTCACTACTAATGGGGGTAAACCTCTGAAATTTATAGCAAACTTTTATTCCAGGCTAGGAGAAAATGTAACTGTGCCCCTAACTTTTCACAATCAAAATAATACATTTCATTGGTTGACTTCCCTGAATTTACACTGTTGAGTTAGAAAGGACCTACCAGGAGGCTTTCATGATTCAATGTTCACTCCTTTTGGCAGGTCCCTACCACCCTGGCTAGGGATAAATGTAAATGAGATTATGATCAGGAGCTTCCTAATTCCTGAAATTGCAGAATCCACTGCTAAAGCAATAGCTGTCCAGTAAAAATCCTTGCATTCTCCAGCCAAAGTTCTTCCCCCCCCCCCACCCCCAAAGTTCTTGACAGCAGGATATCCCATGATTATCTTTTAGCTGAGTATGGAGGTTATCTGCTGTGGCCAACTTCACCTGCTGTATGTGGATTAGTACTTCTGGGAAAGTTGAAAATTATATAAAATCACTGAGCAAACCACTTGTCCTAAAAAGGGAGATTCCTTCAACAGGGTCTTTCTTTCTTTCTTATTATTATTTGTTTTTGTTTTGTTTACTTATTTTTTGAGAGAGAGAGAGAGAGAAAGAGAAAAAGCATACTTGTGAGCAAGCTGGGGAGGGGCAGAGAGAGAGGGAGACACAGAATCCTTAACAGGCTCCAGGCTCTGAGCTGTCAGCACAAAGCCCAATGTGGGGCTCAAACCCATGAATCGTGAGGTCACAACCTGAGCCGAAGTCAGAAGCTTAACCTACTGAGCCACCTAGGTGCCCCCAACATGGTCTTTCTTTGATTGGTTTGGGTTTTGGGGAACATGGCTTCAAAGTGTAATACAAACACTGGGAATTATCCTGTTTACAGTTATTATAAAAATCTCTCTGGTGAACTGTATCCTCTCAAAAGCTTTAAATGCATGTTTGCGGTTGCTAAGTACCAAGTAGATGATCTCCTTGAGACTGGAACCTTGGAGAAGTGAAGAGAAAGACCCTGTGCCCTGTTAATACTCTAGGCAAATAGTTAGGAATCCCTGGAAAAACAAAGATGAGACATAGCTTTGGAGACAAAAGAAAAGTCATTTTAGGCCCCCACCTCTTTTCGTGACCTGTACACCATCAACTAGCTCTACTTGCCCAAGGAGCACTTCTTGCAGAACTTCCTAGAAGGCACTTGGATTGCAAAGGAATGCAAAAAACCTCAGTAGTTAAGGATTTTAAGGAAAGAAAAGCGAATGCAACATGCAACATTCTCTACCAGGCGAGGAAATAGCTTAACCAGATCAGAGACAATAAATCAACCTTCCAGTGTTGGCTTAAAAGTACAAAAAAAAGTTGACTGAAGGCACATTCTTTCTTGAGTCTTCTTCGTTTTTGTTTTGTTTTGTTTTTTTTTTTTTTTTTGCAGGATTTAAAGCTTATTTATTTACTTAGAGAGAGAGAGAAAGAGAGAGAATCGGGGGGACAAGGGGAGGGAGAGAGAGAAAGAGAGAATCCCAAGCAGGCTCTTTGGGGCTTGATCTCATGAACTGTAAGATCGTTACCTGATCCGCAATCAAGAGTCGACCGCTTAACTGACTGAGCCACCCAGGTGCCCCTTTTTTGCAGTGTTTTATCTCCGCGTTGAGCACTGGGACAGCAGACTAACTTGGAGCCAGAGAATTAATGATGCTGACCCTTGCTGGTCCTTGTAACTTCAATCAACTTGGCCTCTGTCAACTTAGGGTGACTTTTGCCAATTCTGTACCGAACTCTCCTTCGATAGGCTCCTCCACCAATACACATGCACCCTTAGCTGAAAACTTTCTTAATTTTGTTGTTCAGACAGACACTGCTTTGGGAAATATCTCCAGTGTTTTCCTTATTTGTTGCAAGTAAAATTCTTCCTTTTCCACTCTTTCAGGTGGTTCTATCTTTTGACGACACCCAAGAGGTGAGTTCAGTTTCAGGTTACAGTATCAAGGTGTTAAGCAAAAAAGCCAAGACCTGTGGATGTCACAAGAAGGAACAACAAAAACTTCTTGAACTTCAGAGCCACAGCTGAGAGAGGCACTAATGCCTTAAATTTTGACCACAACTCCTGGTTAAGCTGAGAATTTGATCAAAAAGGGAATGATTGTTAAAGTAATCTACCTAATAAAACTCCTTGCCCTTCCACGTAAGAGAAGGTGACCTTACCTGAAACAGTCCTTTCCTTTTGCTAACTTACTTGCCCCACTCTCCTTCGTATAAAAACCTTCCATTTTGTACAACTCCTTGGAGCTCCCCTCTACTTACTTGCTAGATAGGATAGTACCCAATTCATGAATTAAATAAAGCCAAATAGATCTTCAAATTTAACTCAGTTGAATTTTGTTTTTTAACAATCTGTTGACACTTTCCATCAGTCACATCACCATCTTCTGTGAAAACTAGGCATTAAGCTAAGGAGGTTGGGCTTTTCTGGGCAAGAGTCAGGAAACTACTGAAAGGAATATATGGTCAAATTTGAATTTTAGAAAGGTTATTCTTGTGGCCATGTAGAAGAAAATAATTAAAACCGAAATCAGAAAAATAGTTCGAACCCAGTGTAGTAGGAATGGACTGAGTGATGGATAACCAGGTTTTTTGACTTAGGGAGCACACAGTAGACAGCTTGGAAGGAGTTCAGGGGGAGAAAGGAAAGAGTGGGTGTGGCTGGATTTAACTAGCAATAGGGAAAAAAACTGTATGCTTAATTTGTTAAAATAGGTATGGACTGATGCTACTAAGGGGAAAATTAACTAGAGGTAGTACTTGAGCTGTTACGATCCACTTAGGAAAAATTTTCTTAAATAGTATTATGATGCATTATGTCATATACTCTGCAACTGTAATTTTTAATCACTGGTTATAAATGGACTATGTCAGATAATATATCAAATTAAGATGCATTTAATTATGGGACTGTTTGCCATACATAACTTTAAAGTTCATTGTAAGAGCTCAATGTTTCTTTATGGAGTCACAGAGTTCACATTTTATAGACCTCTGCAGCTTCCATAGGCTAAGGCATAGCAAATTCTTGTAGGATTTTTTATTGTAACAAGTTATTAAGGTGATTTTCTTCCATAAGAAGTTTTAATCTCAAGTACTTATAAAAGATAAAGTACCATCGCTTGTAGTACAATAGGGAGTAACTGTCACCTGGGAAATGGAGACAGGAAAGCCCAGGGAAGGAGGCACCTACTCCCCAGGTCAAAGCAAATGTTGCTATATGGAAGAACTATTGTCAGATCTTCCAGATCTCTTTATTTTAAAAGAAAGTTGGAGGGGGAAGGGGCTATACAGCAAATCTCTAAATCTGCTACTCAATTTTGTCGTGAGTCTAAAAGTGCTGTATAAATAAAGTCTTATTTTTTTTTTTGAAAGTTGAAAATTTGGGTATTTGAATAAAAATATCTCAAATTATACATGCCAGCAATGGACCCATATTTTTAAAAATACGTAATATTGAAACAGATTAAAAACACATACACATACCCTTTCATTATAGATTTGTTGTGTTACCAAGTTCATGTAGGAGTCCTTCTGAGCCAACACTTAAATCTATAGAAAAAAATTATGGAATTTAGGTTTACTCAGAAACCTATGAGGTTAGAGGAGAAAGTCTTATTAACTGTGAGCAAGGGGTTAAACTTAACAGTTATAGGGTAGAAAACTATACAGTAGGAGACTCTCCAAGGAAGTTATAAGGCTAAAGGTTTGGGCAATCAGAATAATGGTATCCAGGGATTGGCAGCCAAAGAAAATTTCAAAATAATTTGCAAAGACTATGTAGATTGGCACCATTATTTTTAAGAAACAAAAATAAAATCATTGTCATTTACAGAGTACCTACTAGTTTCCTTACATGCGATCTATCTAAAATCCTTCAAAACAGGTACATTTCATTTGCGAGGAAACTATCCAAAACGGACTTGCTTACTGAATGGCAAGTCAGAAATATTCCTGACAGAGGCAAATGAGTTACAGGTGGGCTTGTGAAGGATTCACAAACAATAAGCTGGCAAGACGCATACAGGCTAAGAAGCAAAGGTTCCATGCATACTGATTCTATGCGGTAGAAAGCAGGAATGTAATTCGCCATATGTCACATTGTACCAGGTACTCTAATAAATGTTCATATAAAACACTGAAATATTAACACTCTTTCATTCATGACAGGAATCACAATTCCTGATTTTACAGATGGGAACTGGAGGCTCAGAGAAGTTGAGTAACTGGCCAAAAGGTCACATTGCCTTTGTGTGTTAGAGCCAAACTGGAATCCAGGTCAGTTTGATGACAAAGCTTTCATTCACCTAAGTCAGGCTGCTTTTTCCAATGTCAATGATTTTTGCGTACTTCCATTTATGTTGCTCAAATTCATTTTGTCTTTTATCTCTAAGACAGTGCTCATATCCAGGAACCTGAGGAACCAACACAGACTTTCACAGCTGGGCAGGGCAGTAAGAGATCAGGCAGTTAATCCTCTTACTTCAGGGGTCCTAAGGCCTATTAAGGTTACACGAGCATCCAGTGTTGCAATGCTGTTAATGATCTATCAGTGACTCCTAACTGCTGGTTCAGAGCCTCTTTCATTAAGACTATTCATCATAATATAGGGAAAAAGAAAAAAAGCAATCCTGACAAACATAATAACTCCCAATTAGATTTTCTTATTTAATATAAAATAAAAATAGCACCAGAATTACCATGTTATTATTAAATGAATGCAAGTCTTTTACTTGAGAGACCTAATATCCCTAACTAAAAGGAAATAAAGAAAGATTACTATTTGTATAACTTTGAAATTACATAATTACCATTTCCAACACCCTTCCAAATTATTGTTTTAGAGCTAAAGAAAGAAAATAGCTAATTAACTTAAATATTGTTAAGAGAGGAGAAACCAGGATAGTTAGAATAGTTAACTGTTAAGACCATCAGTTTTCACTATGTTCTGGTTGTAGTACGATGCAGGGAAATAATTAACAGCTTCACTCCTGAAGCATCTTTAAATATTGGGATTAGAGAGTATCACTGGGGATAGTTTCAATTTCAAGTCCTGTAATTGAAAACCCAGGTTGAAAGGGGCTTAAACGGTAAGGGGTCATTAATCCTGAAGAAGAGTAAGTCCAGAGGCATCAAACGTTCCAAAATTGGTTAATTCAGCATCACAGTATTATCATGAACATTCCATCTTTCTACTCTACCACATTCAGTAGTTAGCCTGCCTTTCATGATCCAAGCAGTTCCAGATGTCCCATGAAGAGAAGAATTTCCTTTTAGACATCTCTATTACTCAGAAAATGTTTTCAGCAGCTCCCCAGCCGACTTCTCCAACTCCCGTGGAGCGAGATTAGGTCAAGAGTCCTGCTTCCACAATAACTTGCAGGGTAAATGATTGGCTTAAACAATCATTATTTGCCTCCTGGAGTTGAAAGAGCACAGCCTCCCTTAAGTAGGTGATCCTGCAGACTGGGAAAGCAGATTAAAACTGTTGTTCTTTCAATAAGTAGAGGGGGGTGGATTAGGGTGGGAAACCAGAAGTTTCCTTCAGAGTGTGCTTCTTTAGGAAGTAGAAGAAACAACAGAACTAATTCTACTCCTGCCCACAAAGATAGGAATGTCAGTGGTAAAATGAATACTGTGATCACTGTTATTCACAAGGTGGAATCTATTACTCGAGCCTACCCTACATAACTTCCAGTTTCCATTTTCATACCAGACAAATATGTTATTATGCTTTGGTTAAAACTTTTGTTTGTCATCTATGACAGTTTCCCATCTGCCCTGACTTACCAGTAAGATTAACATGAGGAAATACACATAAAATGCAGCTAAACTTTAGGAGAGGCCTGAGAAAGATGAGGTAAAAATTTCCTAAAGTACCTAAAAAAGGAGTTTACATTCATTTAAGGAAGGGAATCGAACAGACTATTTCCTGAAATGGAATTTTTTTAATTGTAAGGAGTTAAAAAAGAAGGTAAGAGTTGGAAGGTGTAAGAAAGAACGGGGTTATTGAGGAGGGCAGAAGCTGGATACTTTCCTTGCTAGGAAAGAGCTGCTGACCTTACATCTGAAGAAGGGATAGAGTACGAAACATTAGGGAAGTGGGCCTAATCTCGCATGCAACGAGATATTGATATTCGTAATTTAGGAAGCTTTTGTGTTATTCATTAAAATATCATCTGAGATACTCTTTCAACTTTTGCAGAGGGCACCTTCAGATTCACCAATCACAGTGTCTTACTGAACAAAAATCTTTATAAGTTGTAGTATTGAATTTGGCTACTGAAGCAACATATTGTCATACACTGCATAGATAGATCATTTTCACCAACTAGCTTTAAGATGTATGTCCTGAGTTCAAATGGCAGATTTAACAAGAATAGATGGATGACACTTTTTTTTGGCACTGTACTATTCTCTGAAAACTGGAAATACGTGACCTAATCATCCCCAGAATTATCCAAGTATAGTTTATAAATGTGAAATATTTCAATAAAACGAAACTACATGGATTTTTATAAAAGAACTTAAAAGCTTAAGCCAATTCCAGAACTCCTTAGATTAGCAAATCTTATTTTAGAATGTCACCTTAATTGGGAAACCAAAAAAACTCACAAGAAAGTTCAGATCAGTTACTTCCCTTATTTACTACCCTTAGCAGCAAGAGGCTTTAGAGTATTTAAAAAAGTCAACGCCAACCTCAAAGAATAAAAATTTGCCAGCAGTGAGAATATTCAACGGTATCTATTAAAGACTTTAAAGTAGTTAATTCCAAGGTGTGGTTCTACTATTTTAGCAATAGTAGTACTGGTTCAGTATATAGACAGTCTTCCAATGTGATACTAAGAAGACAAGCTTTAGTTATGTTCCTTCAAAATGAGTCAACTTATTTTATAAGCATATCTTGTAACAGCAGCTCTTACAGGTTAAGACAGAACACGAAAATAAGGCTGATTTGAAAAAAAAAATTAAGACTGATTTTTAAGAACTCTGTGACAAAGCCACCACTCAAACAAATGGCATGACACTCTCTTCTGTTCAATACCATATATTTTCACCTTTTGAAAGTTCTCAACAAGCAGAACAATTGAGACAAAGAACTGAGAAACATCTGAAGTTCAATCAGCAATAGCCCTTAATTTAGCCATACTAATTTTGCTGTGAATTTTTCTTTTAACAACATATTTAATTTAAAACTACACTGTAACTTCCTAGCTTGGGAAAAATTATTAGAGTAACAGAAAAAAATGGCCCTTAAGAGTTCATTCAACAGGAATTAATTTTATGGCCTCATATATCTTTTAAATGCATGAAAAGTCCATTTAAAAAAGACTTGGGTTTGACTGATGTTGGCATCTTTACATTAAAAGACATGTTGTGACATTGTTCAGTAACGAAACTTGCACAATTCATATAAAGAGGCAGTTCCAAATTTTGTAAGCCATTAGAGGCCACAAACATTTGCAAAAGGCTGAAGTTTACAGTAAAAACCTCTGAAATAATTTGAATTGCAATATATTTCTAACCTGACCATGCTGAAATGACAAACTCGTAAGAAGACAACAAATTAACATGAATAGAAGGCAATTCCTGAGTGTGGGAGCAAGAATAATAAAGTGACAAATGGAGACTGGAAGTTTGTCAAATTGGGGGAGGCTGTGGGAAGAGGGTAAATCTTAACGACTTAGGACGATCGAGTTTGTCATTCCCAGCCGAAAAGAACTCACTAATAAAACCTTTGGTTTCTCTTTCCTTTTGTTACTTTTTTTTTTTCCCTCCAAAAACTTTTACACTCTGTGAAACCTGGAGATTACTCTTCTTTTTAGCCAAGTAGAGTACTTTGACAATTCTGCCAACGTGGCAATCAGATGGGCAAGGGGAAAAGCTAGTGAGGAAGCAAAGAAAGGGATACTAGTTACAGAACATAAGACAGATTAAAGCCAGCAGTGATGTGTCAAGGAGGGATGAGTAAGTCGGAATTGGAAGGGCTGAGCCGTGGTGAGGCAAGAGAGAGCAAGAAAGGGTCCAGAAGGAAATCCTGAACATGGGTCAGGGATAGGAGAGCAAGGGGGTGACTCAGGACGAAGGGGAATAGGTCAAAAGGAGGCAGCTGGCGGGCAGTAGGCCTGAGGAGCTGAGTGTGGCGAGGACCAGCCCACCCTCCCGCCCTACTTTCTCCTCCGGTCGGCGAGGCAGCGACCAGTCACCTGGAGTGTGAATTCCGGAGGGACTCTATGAGGCGCTGCTTCTGCTGCTGGAGGCTGGTGAGGCCACCGGGGGACCCAGCTGCGGAGGAGGAAGCGCTCTTGGTCAGGGGAAAGAGCCAGCTCATCCTCCACGGGTCCCCGGGCCCGAGGCCCTAGACGGCTCTGGCCTGCTTCTCCCAGCTGCTCAACCCGGCGGTTCTCTAGCGGCAGGAGGAGCAGTCCGAGACGCCCGAGTCCCAAGTACCGGGCGGCCGCGTCTTCTCCTAAGCAAGCCAGCTGAGGGGTCCTTGCGTCCTGGGCGAACCACTATGACTGTGGGCAGCTAGAGGAAAGTAGCCGCCCGGGACAAGCAGCGCTACCTTCACAGTCCAGACACCCAAACCAATCAGCCCGGCAGCCCGACCGCTCGGTGCTCCACCACCCCTGCTTCCGTCACCAGCGTGCTCCGCCCCCTTTGCGTGGCGCGTCATCACCTAGCGCCCCCGCCAGGACGTGCGAGAAGCGACGGCGCAGCACGGAGCGACGCAGCCCCGGCTCCCCTTTCCCCCTTGCTGGGCGCGAGGTGTCTATGGGGCGCCCGCTGCTGCCGCCGCTACCGCCACCGCCACCGCCGCTGGTTGCTGTCTCTATGGCGAGGAGGAGGAGGAGGAGCGCGAGCTCAGCGACACAAGTAGATCTTGCGTCTGCCGGGGGGAGGGGCGGATTGGGGAAGTCGAAAGGGGGCGGGAACGATGAACCGGAGAGGGTGAGAGATGGCGCCAGCTGGAACGCGGCCGGCGAAGGAAAGAGCTAGGCGGCGGGTGGAAGGGGGCAGGGTAACGGACTGAGGGTATGTCAAGGGGGTGGCGCGGGGTGATGACGTAAAGGCTTTGTACCTGGGGCTTCGACGCTGTTGGACGGAAATTGGGAGTGGAGGGCGGTGGCCTAGATCCTCAGCTCCTCGTATTTCTTCTCGCAACAGTTCTTTGGAGTCAGTCTGGCTCCAGTAAATGGTTATCAAGCACCTTCACACTGGCCCTCTGCCAGGAAAGAGAGTTATCTATGACTTGAATGCCTCTGTGCTGTTCTCTCGTTTCTTTGGGAGGCTGCAGTACGGAGATTCTATCCAGTAATGAGAAGGCCTCTGGTGCCTCCTCGGGGCTTCTGGAATTGTTGTAGAGAGAGAGAGGTGGAGAAAGCATTGTTAAGCCACAGGGTCTTGCTGAAGTGTGTGTTTGTGTGTGTGTGTGTGGCTGTCTGGGTGTGTGTGTTTAGCGGAGGGGGAGGGTAATATAGGAGCGGGGGTTCCCTGGATCTTTAGTTTCTGTTCTTGCAGCAGTCCAGGTTACATTTGTGACTGAAGTGTTGGCGGGGGTGGGGGGGGGGCGATCATAATTCCCTTTCTTACCCTTGTTTGTTAGGATTTTTCAAACTACTGTGAAAAAATTAAGGAGCATTTGTAATTTTCCTGTCCCAAAATCAAAATGTTGGTCTGTACTCTATCATTATGTACCGTGATACTGTGTTTATGGACCAAAAACGTGAGATGTGTGTTTGGTAACCAGGGAAAAAAAATGCTGTGGTTTTAGGAAATTAGAAACAATTTGAAATGCATATTCTCTATTGTTCCCTCTCTTTTTCCTTCCTGCAGTTATGGACATTCAAATAGTTTCTGTGGCTGTTAGTTATTTTTCAGATAGATTTTGTTTGTTTTCGTTGTTGTTGGTTTACTAAAAAGTCTCTTCCAATCTGACTCGAATAAATGCCAGTAAAGTAGATTTTGTAATGAAATCAGATTTTGAATGTTCTATTAGTGAGTAAAAGCAAACACTACAGTTTTCCTAATGACATCTGATCTTGTCACATGTGTATCAGTATTTAGCTTTTCATTTTTTATCTGGAAATGGATGTCTTCATAAAATTTTATCCAGGGAGTGAGTTGAATTCAAAGCAGTCTTCAATTAATGGAAAGTTTTTAAAAATGATTAGTATGTAGACATAAAAAAATACTGTTTTTACTTAATATTGATATTAGAACCAGAAAACCTATGTTGTGGTTCTTTTTTCCTTACCGATTAGTTATGTGCTTTTAGACAAGTCACTTCCCAAACTGATTTACATATGAGTCAAAGACTTCGAATAAATAATCTTTTAGATTTGTATCAACTCAATTAGTCTGTGATTCAGATTTCTGATATTGCTGGTTTTTATTTTGACAGGTACAAAAATAAAGGATACAGTATTTTATGAAACAAACATCTTCAATCAAGTATAACATTTTGATGCTTGGCATCTAGACTTCTTGTGCCCTCACTATGCCAGCAGCAACTGTAGATCATAGCCAAAGAATTTGTGAAGTTTGGGCTTGCAACCTGGATGAAGAGATGAAGAAAATTCGTCAAGTTATCCGAAAATACAATTATGTTGCTATGGTATGCCTATGATCAAATCCTTAAAATGTTTCTTATAAGAGGGGAAGAGGGTTTTGAAAAGTCTTGAATTCAACCCATCTGGTTGATTTTTTTTTTTTTAGGGCTTAACCTAATTATAAAAAGAAATTTTGTCAATTTCGTCCAGCCAGAGATCACCTGGAACACATCTGCAATGGGACACATTGGGTTATTACTCATTGCAGTGAGGGAAAATGCATACCACTGGAACCATGGGACATTTGAGTAAGAGTGTTAGAAAAGACTTACAGGATTTGGGCTTGTGTCAGGTGGTTTTAAGGATTAAGGAAGCAGGGCCTTGCTCTGAATTGGATGCTGTTGGGAAGCTGGGATAATTTTGTGACAGGGTATCTTAATAAGGCCAAACTAGGATGAGAGAAGACTAGAGTGAGACTAAAGCTATAAAGAAGCAGCGGTTACTTATATTAGCCAAGGTAGAAGAATGTTTGATCAGTTTTGTGGTTTGGACAATGTTTATGTTTTTGTCTGTGTTCAGTCATGATTAGAGTGGTCTTGTCTGGTGTCAAAGTGTGAAACTGTTTATATTCGGCAGAACAGTAGAACCTAGCTGTGAGTGCCAGTTCAGCTCCTAGCAACACTAAGGCTAACTGATAATACCAGATGAGCACCGCACTCAAAAGCTAGGGAGCTCCTGCATGTCTTTCTGGAAAAAAAAAAAAAAAAAAAAAAAAAGATCTCCCAGTGAAATATTATTGACCTGTGGTTTTTTCTTGTTTTTGTTTGAATCATCATTGGAGTTGCATGAACACAGTGTGCTGTTAAGCATCTCTGCTTTTGCATTTATTATTCAATCTACCTAGATCGTCTGTTCAGTTAGTTTTGCTGCTTTACTACTGTATCTTGTCCATATGTTAGTTATTGTACTGTTTTCTAGATTGTAAGTTCTGTGAACAATGGGTTATTCTCTTAGTCATCCTCATGTCACACACAGCATAACACATAGCGTCCAGTAAAGTGGTTGTTGAGTTGGACTAGATTTAGAGAGGTTTTAATTTCTTTACTGTTTCTTAGGGACTTGATATTCAGATTTTTTCTTAGGTTTTCAGTTTGAGTTTTAAAACTAAAGTGATGTATGATAGTATCCTCTTCTCACTATTTTTAATGCAAATAAATGCGTTTGTGTGTGTAGGGGCAGGTTGACTGATAAAAAAACAAATATTTGAGTGAACACATATAACCTATTTAATAAAGGTGTATTTACCCATAATTAGAAATGGTTTTTTTTTTTAAGTCCCACAAAATAGAGACATGATAACATTCTACAAGAATAAGTGGCTATCATGCAGTTTTTGATGACATGCTTTCCCTAGAGGATAAAGACGGAGTACTGTCTTAGCCCAAGAAGTGACAGGGTTTTGGTGCTTAGACAAACCTTGTCTGAGAGAAACAATTGGAGAGTATGATGAATTTTCCATTTTTATTAACCAGTTCTTCATTGATTTTAATGCTAGCATTCTGTGGGCATAGTTTCACATACCCCTTGAAAAACATGAATGTATGATTTTTCCCCTTTCTTTGGGAATAGAGTACTTGGTTGCATTTAGCATTCATATCTTATACATAGTAATTTTTTATGGATGTGATATTTAATATTAAAAAAAGCCATTAAATTTGTAGAGTTTTATGGTTTTAAAAAGTAACAATTTTCATGGTTAAAAGGTAATTTGTAATTGAATATGAATGTATAGAATATTCTCTAGAATGGGATTCTTTGACTTGTACCAAAAATGATTTATTCTAACAATCTGGATTGTGGTTTTGACCATTTAGTAAATAATGAATCTTAAAACTATTTTACAGGATACCGAGTTTCCAGGTGTGGTTGCGAGACCTATTGGAGAATTCAGGAGCAATGCTGACTATCAGTACCAACTATTGCGATGTAATGTAGACTTGTTAAAGATAATTCAGCTAGGACTGACATTTATGAATGAGCAAGGAGAATACCCTCCAGGAACTTCAACTTGGCAGTTTAATTTTAAATTTAATTTGACGTAAGTGGGAAACAAATATAACCCAAACTTTTTTTAGCTTAATTGTAGAAATTGATTTCCCTCATGTATGGTGAATGAAATGCTAACTGAATTTGGCTCAGTTATCCTATAAATATTTAAAGCTTAAAATTCAAAAGATTAGATTTCTTACGGGATACAAAAATTAGGATACAGGAGACTTAATATTCAAATACTTTGGATTATAGAGATGTTATTTGAAAAGTATGACTACCACTTTTTTTGAAATTTGGAAAACCTTGGGTATTGAACATACTTCTTGATAGAAAAAATAACGTTGCATTCGTTTTACTTTTAAACTTTGTGTGCAGTTTGAAATGTATATCTTTGTTGTAGTGGTTATCCCTGTGAAGAGATTTTTATTACAGTCAAACTCCAGTTTATGAATTGATTACATGTTAAAAGTAGTAAGACATTTCTTGGAAACTTGGGTGCATTTTCCGGTGAAATCAGTGTTATATAATATAGTCCCAGATCAGCCCAAAAAAACCTCTTGTAGCTTACCTATTGGAGAGAGAAAGGTATCCTTGAACTTGGTATTTCTTTCAGAAACAGTTCAGAATCTGCAGTATTCTGAATCTAGAATCTGAATTCTGACTCAAGACTTAGGTTAAAACCCAGTTTCCTTACTTGTAGTACTTCTGTATCATTTGTAAGAGTAGTCTTGATAGCTTAGGGAAGTTTAGAGTGGTGTTGGGTGAGGGCAGATTGTTTACAAACTTAGTGTGAGGTGGGGAAATGTTTAATATGTTCTTACTAAGTTATGATACTCTAGCATATCCTTCTGTTTGACAGCTTGTACTTGTGTAATATGATCTTATGTCTGGTTTAAAAAATAGTAAAAGAAGCTGTGGGACATTTAATAGTAGTGCCAGTGTAAGAACCTCCCATTGTCTGTACAATAATCTGATAGTTAGCATATCAGATCTAAAAAGCAGGGCTGGTGATTTTAGAGAGTAGGGTCAGTGGTATACTATGACTTCTAATTACATAATGTTTAGCCTCACTCTTTGTTTTACTTTGTTGGATTTCATAATGTATGCCAGAACCTTCTCAAGGGTAAAAAGTACTCCTGTCTATTCAAACTGGTAATAATCTTTTATAAGTACTACAAAAGATAACTGTTTTTAAAATTAGTTCTTAGCCATTTCATTTGTTCCATGTTACTTTTTCCCCAAGCTGATTATTAGGACATTGTTTTTTAACTAAGTTATTGCTGTGATGCACATACATGAGTAGGAAGTAACCCTTCCCTGCCTTAATTTTGGTAAAATTGACATTTTCCTTTTTTAGGAACATCTTTGTCATAATAACAACTGCCTATTGCAATCTTTGAAGGACTTTTTTTCTTATACAGAGAGGGCTGCTTGTTATCAAATTTATACTAATTTATTCCATTTATACTAATGTTAATGTCTGAGAAGAAGTTTAAGGAGAAGAATATAGTGAATCATGTTATTTAAGTAGAACCGATTAATTGGAAGGTAAACCTGGGACTACCTAATGTGGAGATAGAGTACCATGAATAGAATCTTGGATATTTTAAAGAAAGATGAAAATTGACTTTTTTATTGAGTGCCTAGATGTGTCAGCTGTGCTAGGCATCAGGGATATAGTGTTGAGGAAAGTTGCTCGTGGTCTTTATAACTTAGCGTTCCTGTAACTTGGCTGTCTGCTGTCCACCTGCCAAAGTCTGAGAGTCAGAATTGTTAGATAATGATCAGTGTATGGGAATTCTCTCCAAACTGAATTTGGAGTTGATACGTAGAATGACAAATGAAATGAGATACTGACGAGCTGTGCAGAAGAAAAGCTCTCTCAAAGGAGATGGGAACGAATTTCTAAAAAGTCATCAATTTGATGGTTATGGTAATTCTTGGTATTTGAGAGAATCATTTTAATAGTGTAGTAGAGGTTATAGGAGATTGTGGGTTCAGTGGTAACAGAAAGGAAGGTGATAATTCATTTAAGGAAAGTGGTAGTGAAAAGGACAAATAGAGACCACCGTAAGTAGACAGGACAGCAGAATCAAACAGGGTGGTTTTGATTTTGTTTGACAGATAGTGCACAGGCATTTGAAGGCTAAAGAGCAGTTGTCAGGTGTGGACATGCAGGCTCTTCCTAGTGTCTTTCAGGTAGCCTTTGCAGATTTTTGGAGCATATTATGTGTTCTTGGTTTGAGTTCATTAAATATTAAGTTTAGTAACCCTCTGTGTACTTGTGACAATCTGTATTCTAGTTTGCCTTTGCTCATTTTAGTGTAAGCTTAAATATTAAAGTATGCATGTTTTAAAATGTAAAATACATGTTGAACCAGGGATGATTGAGGTTGGAAGGCATTTCCAAATTTAATCTTTAATCTGCTGTGTTTAAAATTGTGAATTTGTGTAGTAGGTTAAGTTTATACTTGTAGGTATGTCAAAAAAGTAGGGGCACCTGGTTTGCTCACTCAGTAGAGGATGTGACTCTTGATCTCGGAGTCATGAGTTCAAGCCCCACGTTGGGCATGGAACCTGCTTTGAAAAAATGGTGAAAAGATATATATTTATTGAATTTAACATACCTAGTTAAGTTAGTTTCTGTTTTTAGGCTATTATTTGAGATGAGTAGCCTTGTATCTGCTTTTTGGGAAAACCTTTTTTAGAGATTTGTACATGACTTTTCATTCCTGTTCAGTTATTAAAACTGGCTATTTTGCCACCTTGACTTTGATAGTGTTAGGAGAAATGACATTACTGTTCATTGTTGTTCTGAACAGATTGCTGTAATCAGTAAGCCAACCCTGCACCTGCAGCAGTTCTTACAGTTTTGACTAGACTGTATTTTAACTACTTTGTTGAGATTTGCATATTTTAATATTTTTCTACGCTTACTGGGATTTTTGAGGGTGGGGAATGATTTCAAAACTTGAAATGGATACTGTGGGAAAGGGACAGTCTGTTGATTTGGAGAATTGAGTTGTAGCAATTATGAAGCTTCCCTTACCAACGAGAAATTTTCTTCATCCTATTTAGAGATTTATTAGCCTACCTGTATGGAGCTCCCAGCTTTCTCTCTAATGAGTTGGGCATTATGAAACATAAAATTGGTTCCAAATTTTAAAATATTTATCCAAAGAAATTAAATGACAGTACCTTAACTTAATCTGAGTTATGTGAATTATACAGAAAAAAAGAGATGATTTTGGTTGGTTATAATTTGCTAAAGCATGCCTCTCCTTGCAAGCGTCAGAGGTTGATGAGTGGGATGTTAGTTGTTTAGAGTACGTATATATATTTTTTAGGATTATTTTTTATTTACTTATTCTGAGAGCACACATGCGAGTGCAGGGAGGGGCAGAGAGAGAGGATCCCAAGCAGGCTCTGTGCTGTCAGCACAGAGCCCGACTTAGGGCTTAGTCCCATGAACCATGAGATCGTGACTTGAGCTGAAACCAAGAGTTGGATTCGTAACTGATGGAGCCACCAAGGCTCCCCAAGGTACACATTTTTAGTGTAATATGGCCAATAATATCTGTTGTTTAATGAAAAAACTTTGTGGTAGATTTATTCAGATAGAAATTTTGACATAAAGTGATGATCGCGGTTCCCCTCTGTTTTAAATGTTTCAGTGACTACTTTTGCTATTTTTTAAAAATGTTTATATTAAGGTATAGTTCACATACAATGATATACTGATTGCAGGTGCATAATGTAGTGATTTGACAATTCTGTCACCACAATAAGTGTAGTTACCATCTGTCATCTGTACACATTTTGTTGTGTTATTTTTCAAAGACATTTAGAAACAAACTGATTTCTACAGAATAGACCATAAGAATACTTTTCACCTAAGTGTAATGTTTTGTGTTTTTTTTTTTTTGGGGGGGGGGTTAATTAGTTTTCTTAAAGCTTTTAATAAAGTGATAGAAACCAGTATTCTTGCAACTAAAAAATAAATAAAAATTTAGTGGGCATTGCACAAAATACTTTTCATGTATTTTCCGAAACCTGTACCTTTGTTTTGATCCTTTAACATTTTGGATACGTATGTGTTCGTACTTAGAAATTAAGAGATTTCTTCTTGGCTTAAGTAAAATCTTGAAGGATTGGTTTATATTTAGATTTCCTGGCTTGATTTTTGGAAGGTAATTTTCTAGGATTAAGATTGTTAGAAGAAATTATTGCTGTTACAGCAAAGCCTTTCATTTTAAATCTTTTACTGGTTGTTGGAGCCGTTTGAATGGCTCATCATTAGTGAGGGAAGGGATCTCCTTTTTCTTTCCATTGGAATGTAGTTTTAACTTAGCCATATCGGATATTTTCCTCTTGGTCTCCTTTCTGGTGCTGCTGGGAGCATGGGAGATGGATATAGACTGTCACCCCTGTGGCTACAGCTCCATCTGGCAGCAATAAAAAAGGCTGCTGAGACTGAAAGCCCCTGAAAAGAACATGTCTTTTACTTTGAGTGGTAGCCCCTGGTGAGTAGAAGACCTTTTTTTTCAAACTCAGTTAAATTTATTTAACTTGTGAAAGGCTAGTGAAATTGAGCTGTAGTGAAGATTAAAATCTCCCCCTTGGACTGTTTCTGAATGAGGCTTTACTGAATACTTTTCTAAAATAATAATCTTTACATTTAAATTGCATTTTCCTTCATATCTGTGAAGCACTGGAATAATTGGACCCAAGCCAATCTTCTGTTTTGTTCTTTCTGGTTCCATAGCTGTTGGATGTAAGTGGGAGAAAACCAGTTTGTTTGAAGAATGGCACTTTTGAAGGTTGTCTTTCTTTTTCTCCTGCCAGGGAGGACATGTATGCCCAGGACTCTATAGAGCTACTAACAACATCTGGCATCCAGTTTAAAAAACATGAGGAGGAAGGAATTGAGACCCAGTACTTCGCAGAACTTCTTATGACATCAGGAGTGGTCCTCTGCGAAGGGGTCAAATGGTTATCATTTCATAGGTAAAAAGATTGCACTGAAAATGGCATTTGTGTTTGCATTTCCTAGCTGCTTCACACCTGGTGTGGGTCACTGTTTCAGCAATTTCAGGCTTAATACCACAAGGAATTGGCTGCCACATAGCAGTCTCCTCTTTTAAGAAGCTAATGTTGGTCTCCTTAAGGTTTAATGTAAAGATACATGATTCATTTTTGCCTGTGAGAGCGATGGTATGGCATAGTGGAAAGAGTAAGGCTGGAAAAGTAGATCTTGGTTTAAATCCAGCAGTGCCATTTGGAATCAGTGTTACCAAGAGTTATTTAACATTTCTGAGCCTCAGAATAAAACCATTCCTGGGGCGCCTGGGTGGCTCAGTTGGTTGAGCATCCGATTTCGGCTCAGGTCATCTCATGGCTTGTGGGTTCGAGCCCCACATCGGGCTCTGTGCTGACAGCTTCGGATTCTGTATCTCCCTCTCTCTCCCTGCCCCTTCCCCTGCTCACGCTCTGTCTCTCTCCTCAGAAGCAAATAAACATTAAAAAAATTAAAGAACAAAACCACTTGTTAAAAAAATATTTAATGCTTACCAGACCAGTGCCAAGCACAGTGATGTAAAATTCTAGGAATTAAGCTGTGAATAAAACAGACCAAAATCCTCATCCTCATGAAGTTTATATTCTGATGAGAGTTGGCAATTTGTTAAAATGAAGAAATTTATATTGTGGTTTGTTAGATGTTCATAAGTGCTATGAAGAAAAAAGCGAAGAGAATGCTAGGGGTGGGTGGGTGTGGTGGATTTTAATTTTTTTTTTCAAATAGAGTGATCAGTAAGACATCACCTAGATAAATATCTTGTTTTAATGATCAATAATAACATATTTTGAGCATCTGGTAAAAAGCTTTGCACACAGTAAATTCTCAATAAATGGTCATTTTTAATTCTTTGTTATTATAAAACTGGGTTGTTGAAGAGAATTTCTAGGAAGGGAATTAGTTCATTTTGTACAAACAGACTTCCAGATAAGACAAAGAGTTTTCCTATCTAGGTGAACTAAATTAAACTGGAAGCCAGGGAGTAAAAGTGGCCTTGGGAATGATTTTCTTTGACTTTAGCTATGTCTTTAAAAAGGATTGTATTATGCAGACATTAATATTCTTACCTTGGGTTCATTTCACACATATTTTTAAAAAGTCAGAGTCTCCTGTGTGCTTTAGAATTTCTAGCTCTGGTTTGTGTGGAATGACTTTGGTGAAGGAGTATTCATATTGTAAACTCTGCTATAGTACTAAGCAGTAATTTTTGAGTTGGGGGTATTGAACATGCCATTTCTCACCTGTTCTCTCTTCTCTCTTCTCCATTTGAGCCTCTACCTCGGGAGACCAGACCCAAGTCTTTGTTAATTTGAGGAATGTTTTTTCAGTTCTTTTTTTTTTTTTTTTTTTTTTACTTTTATGGTCATGACTAGAAAGCATCATCATGTCCTTTTGCTGTATATGATCTATTCTTTGATTCAAAAAGTACTCTGAGAAAATACTGTGTGTTAGACAGTAGGGATATTGAAATGAACAAAACCAGAAAGGGTTCATGTCTTCTTAGAGTGCGGAGTCTAAATTAGACTCTGGTATTTGTCAAGATTTTATTCTAAATGTCATTAACTGTTTTCTTCACATTCTAGCCTATTTCTAGGAGATAAAAACTAGTTTAAGAAATTTATAAATTCCAAATTTTAATATAATCTTTTACTAGCAGTAAACAAATGCTATATTGACTTATATTTAGTTAGATAGCAGTTACTTCCTTGCCAATTACCAGAAATGTAAAGGTTTCTGCTGTTGGTATTCATTAGTGGTCTTCAATGGTAAAACTTCCTTCTTTTAAAATGAGAAATAATTCTGAACATTAAATAGAAATTTTATTTGTATCCCTCCACAAGATATGTTAATAGCATCTCTTATCAAATATTTACTGAGTTCCAACTAAGTGAAATAAAAGATTTTTTAAAGATATATTTTAAAATGTGATTCCTACCAGACTAGTGGAAAACACAATACATGTATTTTAAAGGGTAGTACAAGAAAACAATCTGTATAAGAAATCACAGGGAGCTAGTCTCTTCAGGGAAGGCATCCTGGAAGAGGTCTTGAAGAAAAGGTAGACAGGGCAAAAAGGGTGTGTAATTGTGGCACAGGAATGTAGGGAGATACAAAGCTGTGGAAAAAGTTAAACAGTTGAGATAGGAGATCTTGACTGAAAATGTGGGAGTTGGTATTTTATTCTTTGGATAACAGTTCTCAGTGTTTACTACTTTTACTTCTTCCATCTGCAGCATTTCCCTTATTTTATCTTGAGGAGTCATAATGAGATAGGAAAAGAATTTTGAGGGAAGAGGTTGATTGATGAAGTCACTTAAGGAAATAAGATATTTCATTAGGGAATTACTCTTTGGATTTTTAAGTATATGACCTCTTTATGTAAAATATGGGAAGATTTGTAATCTTTTTGCCAGTTCCGCTACCTTTTGACCTTTTTAGCCAGGTTTCCATTCATCTTTATTTTTCCACTTCCATAGTTACTTAAATTTTTTTGAGACATCCGTGGGTGGTTTGATACCCTTCTAAAAGAATTCTCCTTTCAGAGGTCATCAGATTGTAGTCTAGTGACTGCAGGCTCGGGATGCTAGTATAGATCTGTGTATTGATATCTCTGAATGAAAGTGACATGTTCTTATTACTGTTGGTAAGATGATGGTATTTTCCTATACCATTATAAACGTATCTGTTATTCTTGTGTGCATTTTTTAATTTTCTTGGTTGATTCCAAAAAAAATTTTCGTTGATTTTTGAATACAGTTGTGACTCACTTAAAATCTGTATTGGGAAAAAAAATTATTTTTCTTCATCTCTGGTATTTACGTGCCTCTGTTCTGTATTTAACCCTTTTGTAGTGGTTATGACTTTGGCTATTTAATCAAAATCCTGACCAACTCTAACTTGCCTGAAGAAGAACTTGACTTCTTTGAGATCCTTCGATTATTTTTTCCTGTCATATATGATGTGAAGTACCTCATGAAGAGCTGCAAAAATCTCAAAGTAAGGTTTCAAGTGGCTTTACCTGTAACTCACACACTATTTAGCCCGAGTGACTGATAAATGAGATCCTAGCCTGGGATGTTTTTAGCCATATTTTAAGTTTTGAAGTGCAATTACATTATCTTGTCATTTGATTCTATTTGTTGCATAAATAATTCATAAGAAATCCCTTTTCAGAGCTTCAGTATACGGGCAGAATAAGTTTTCAACAAAATTCAAACCAAGAGTCAGATTTTCATCATTGCCAGATTGAAAATCCTAACCTACGTGAAAATGTAAGGGCTAGTGAGTTCTCATGCACAAAAATGCAAGTTCTTACTGCCCAACATGCACATAATCTATCCATGCCAGATAAATCTCAGGTGGCCATCAACATGCACCTGTAAATGTGACAGGGTTTTCCCTTCAGCTTGGAGAGAAATTATTTTGTTGCGTCTAGTCCTAGGATCATGTTCCTAGGATTACTTTATGTGGCTAAAAAGGTCGTTTTTTTTGTTGTTTGTTTTTCCTGGTCCAAAAGATGTTAAGTTGTTAGTGGTAAGTGCTAGTAAATGTGTAGGTCCTGTCTAGACAGTAGCTTACATCCTGACCCTGCTGAACGTGTGTGTAATAATTTGTTACTTGTGAATAACTTCTTCCCAAAGGAGCATTTCTTTAATAAGTAGAAGTTCCTTCCGTTTGGGAATGAACTTTATTTTGGGAATGGGCTTTATTTTTTTTCAGGGGTGTTTGTATTTAAGCTGCAACTGAAAAGCACGTTTCGGTAAAGTGGTGGCATCGTAGAACCTACGTGAAGGCTGATCACGTTTTCTTACCAGGTTTTTAGAAGTGCAAATAAAGTTACACTTTTAGGAGATGGTAGAAACTTTCAGAGCTTTACTTTTAGCCAGAAAGAAATAAGTTAGGAGCTGAGTAAGGAAACTTTGCTTTTGACAAGTGAACTCAAAATCAGAAGAAAAGTAGCCTTTTGGCCAAAGTTTGCTTCCTTTTTTACAGAATATGGCCTATAACTGGGGACATTTTTAAGGAAGGTTCCTTCATGTTTGTAGCACCCAAGAGCAGGAGAATTCTGTGCAGTTTGAAGAGACTTGCAGCTGTGACTCTAGTGAAGTTGCAGCAGGATAGCCTTATTGCTGTAGGAGCTCGGTCCACCCCCGAAAGTTGCTGAGAATCCATGGCCTCATGGCCATGTTCATTAATCTGCCTTTGGAAATGCTTTTTAAATGTTCATTAATCTGGCTTTGGAAATGCTTTTTAAAATTTGACGTATCTCTACAATGACACTTTTCAGGAACAGAATGAAATCATTGCTCACTGTGTGTACGATATTGGAAAAGTTCTGCACATAGCAGATAATTCTGAATATGCCCTACGTGAGCTGCTGTATTAAATTTAAGTTAACGACAAAGGTGCTTTTTGACCTCCGGTCAGCCTTGCTGAATGACCCTATTCTGTTGCCCTTCTAAGCAGCTGCTAATGATACCTAATCCTCATGTTATTTTTAAGCACAGAAGCAAGTCCCGTCTGTGCACGGCACTGTTTCACGCTGTGAAACAGAGGAGGGTTAGTAGGAATTTGTGCTGCTTTTGTTGTCTGACCCGATCTTTCTTTCATTACTCTCCTCCTATTCTCCCCCCATTATTCTGCTTCCCTCTCTTCCTTCCTCTGTGCTTTTTCTCTTTTATTCTTTTTTCTCTTCTTTCTTTTCACTCTTTCTTTTTTAAGCCTGGCAATATTAACATAAGCAGATATTTAGCAGACCCTTCAAAGGACATATAACTGCATGCTCTTCTTTTTCACAGAACCGTAATGAAGCACTTAGTGAATTTTTAAGGATTTGGCTAGTTATAATAGCTTTCTTTTGTACAAATTATTTAGATGAAACTATTTAGAGATTGGTAAGAAGCTTAAGAGAATTTGATAGGAGCTGCCGATGGTCAGTTTTCTATTGATGGATGGATTGACTGTGCAGGTACTTAATAAATGTCCCCCAGTATACCTGTTCCCTTGTATAGGATCTTCTCCCCCCCATAGTTTCAGCAAAGTTACTTGCCTGTCACATGACTTAAAGCATATGATGAAGATAAATTTTCCCAATTAGGATCTCATCTTCTAAAACTAAATCAGAAGTTTCCCCCATACTCAATGAATAATTTGTAATTCACAGTCTCTTTTTTCTAATCTTCATGAGGTCCATCTTTACATGCTAAAGTCCATTCCTATTTTGGTCAGTGTCTAAGTGATGTAATGTGTGAATTCGGGTATTGTACGGTTTCTGTTTTGACAGACAAGTTTTCTTTCTTCTAGGGTGGTTTACAGGAAGTTGCTGAACAGTTAGAGCTGGAACGGATAGGACCACAGCATCAAGCAGGATCTGATTCATTGCTCACAGGAATGGCCTTTTTCAAAATGAGAGAAGTATGAAGACATCAGTGCCTTTTTCTCAGTTGGTTGTTAGGTTGAGAACATTAAAAATCTTATGGCAAAAGTGTTTGGGCAATAAGTGTTATTAAATGAAGATACAATTAGAGGTACCATGGAAGTTGTGTCCACCATGCTTGAATGAAAGTATTCAAAAATAAGTCCTCTTGAAATGTAGTTCAGAATGAAATGAAAACAAATGAGTTCTTCATAGACTGGAAAATGAAACAATTTAAACTACTTTAGGAGTCATGTAGCTCCAACTATACTATTTCTTAGATGAGAAAACTGAAGCTAGAGGCTAGTAACTTTTGTCCAGAGTCTCACACACAATACTAGTGGGCAAACTCCAGCATTCTTTCTGTAGACCACATCAGTGCTGCTCTGCCGAGTCAAGGAGTCTGTTCATTAGGTTTCCCCAGCATTGTCTTGTCCAGTAAAACACCATTTGCTTATGCCATTTTTCAGCACTTGGAGGATTTATAGGGTAGTGCTTATATAGTGCTTTTAATAGACTGAGTCTGACAAGAGGTTCTGAATTCTCAAGTGGTTAAGTAAATCTGAAGTAGTTGTAGAATCAAAAATCGTAATTGAGCAGAGCCCTATAAGTGGCAACAGACAGACCAAAGCTAGGTATGGAAGAGTGGGATTGAATGAACCCAAGTCTACTCCTAGCTTATGTAATGAAGTGGTCTACGCAGGTATACCTCACTGTAAATTAAATGCAAAGAAAAGAAAGTTTTCCTTTTTGCAAAATAGAACTGTAGAATTCTTTTGAGTATATCTTCTTAAACACTAAAGAATTGACTAAGAACTATCTGGAAATTTAAAACTTTTGTAGCAATGTGTTAATAATAGCGTAATAGTTGTTTGCCAAGTATTGACTCAGAAGTGATTTGGAATGTCTATTCGTGACAAGTAAATACTTTGTTTTGTACTTCTGCCCAGTGCTACATTAGGGAATTAAAACAACCTTTTGGATTTTCAGCTTCGCATTTTAGAAATACCTTAATGGTTCAGTGAATGGTGGATTCTCTGCTACTAATTTGTTATCTTTATTTTTCTTGGCTTCTTCAAGAATAGTAACCTAGTGTGAATGTTCAGATTTTACCGTCCAAAACATGTTTAGGGTTTGATTGTTTTCAGCCAACTCAGCCTTGTATGTAGACAAGGCTACTTGCCTGCTGCCTAAACTTTTTCTCCTATCATTGGCTATATTCATTCATTTTCACTGTTAAATTGTTGAATGGAATAAAAATGCCTGCCGTTTTCCCGTGATGACAAATTCTCATTAAACTGGTCTAAATGTTAATAGGAAAGACACACATTTGATACATTTCTTTGTAATCTTTTTCTTTGGTTTCTTTTGAGCTCCGTACTTCTTGAGAACATTAGTCTTACTCATTGAATTTGAAATGTGTGGCCTCAAAGGAGCACCATAGGAAAGAGCTATCATTTTAGTTAATGAACAGTCAGTACTTACATTGCTGAAATATAAGTTACCAGTGGTACCTTTTGGTTAAAATTATCTTTTTTTTTTTCCCCAAAATTCCTTTTTAGATGTTCTTTGAAGATCATATTGATGATGCCAAATATTGTGGTCATTTGTATGGCCTTGGTTCTGGTTCATCCTATGTACAGAATGGCACAGGGAATGCATATGAAGAGGAAGCCAACAAGCAGTCATGACATGAAATAGTCCTTTTATTTTTATTTGAGCTACACACAAGCTTGGATATAGGTTTTATCTCTGGTTGAATCCCTTGAACGATAGATGATACTATTTTTTTTTCTTTCATAGCCCATTTTATTTTCTGCCTTCCAGTACTAGTATGACCATTCCTATCTCAGATCTTAATAACTAGAAAAGCATTCAGGTTAAATTTGGCCTTAATATACTTGTTAGCAGGCATGTGTGACAGAGAGTGGGGAAAGCTGCATCATATTGAGTATTTTGATAAACTTTACCTGCTTGGGCTTGGTTTGTTTTTTCCCCCCTTCGTAAATTAACTAGCACTGACTGTAATTTATTTCCCTGTTTCATGTCTCCCTTCCATTCTACAGGAGTTTTAGCTATTTTGAGATTGTGGACCATCAATTTTGCACTTTAGAGAGTGATTCTGACTCAAATCCTCTGTTTTATCAGAAATTTTGGCTTTTCTTGCTCTTAGCTGGAAAAAATGACCATCTGCCAATCTTATACAGTATTTACTTGTTTTTGACCCATGGAAATAGCACACGCATTGTGCAAACGGTTGATTCAGCAAGACTACAAAAAAAAAAAAAAAAAGACAAAAAAACTACTGAGGAGCTTAGTAACTGCTGTTTCTGTACGTAGTGTTTCATCTTCCAAGCACATCTAGTGTCTGTCAGTGTCTCATTGGCATGTGTAGGCTGCTCTGACCGAAGAATTTTTCAAACCAGCTTTACACCCTTCAGGAACAATCCCTTGTGATTGGATATTTAGTGTCTGCCAGGAAACTGGTATCCAAGATATTGAAGCTGCAGTTATTTTATGATAGCACACTTCCCTTTGATCTGCTTCTTTTTATTCTGTCACTGTTTACCCTGTTTTTAATTTTTAAAAAATTGTATAGCCATGCTTAACGACACTCTTACTTTGTTGATTCCACAAATCAGTTTCTTTAAAGTCCAAAGATAGCAAGTCTTTAGGTATATTTTGTACCAGATTAAATTAGAAGAAGAAAAAATTGTGCTTTCATAGTTGTTACAAAGATGAATAATGCAGAGATTTGGTGCACAACAACAAAATACAAAAATATATTCTATATATAAAGTCATATATATACATACACACATACGTACGTACATGTATGTACATGTATGTACATGTATGTACGTATGTGTGTATGTATATATATGGCTATATATAGCTAATAAAATGACCTGAGGAGTGTAATGCTTGTTTATTTTTTTGTGTATATCTTTGCAATCTATTTTATATATATTGACAAGAGAGACTGTGAAATATTTAGCCATGCAGAATATGTGACCAGACCAGAGCATGTGTAGGAAGACATTTTGGTAATCATTAACTCTGCCCTGAAATGATAGACTACAAGTTACGATGTGTGTTATCTACATTTCAATCAGTAATACTAGCAAATCTCCACGTTAGCCACATTGGTTTGTTTCCTTTGTACATTCTTTATTCATGATATTAAAATGCTGTAACTGGGTGGTCCTTTTTAAACAAAACGTTATTTGCAAAACAGAGGGTATTATTTGTTTTTAAAGCTTTTGTAAATAAAGGCTTCGGAAATGTTTTCTTATATATGTTGATGACTGGTGATTTTTAAAAATATTTGCGGGATTTTTTTTTTTTTTTTTTTTGAGCAACTGAACAGAACTCAGTAACTTCTTTATAGCTAATTATTAGTCTCTTACTTGAGCCTTCTGCAGTGCAACACTGTTGGCTTATTCTTTATGAATACCTCAACTAGATGTTAAAATTCATATTTATCTCCTTTCCAAGAATGCATTTACTCTTATTCTGAAAGAGTACATTTGGTATGATTTACTGTGGCTTCTTTTTAAAGCTGACACAATATAGCCGATAATCTGATTGGTTTCCTCTTATTTTGATCTTCACCTCTTTAAAAAAAAAATAGGAATTACAAAGATTCCCTTTTGAATAGCGACATAGTTGCTGAATTTCAGAGTCTGTGTCAATTTTGTTTATTGTCTCAAGAGGCAATGATATTTTATAACTTCTGTAAGAGGAACATTATGATCTTTACTAAATCTAGCTCTTGGATATAAGATATTTGGCTGATAGTTTTGTAATGTTCCTGAGCTGTTAATTCTAGATTCCCCATTGTGTTAAATTCTGTTGGGGCAGGTCAGCAAACTGGCCTACAGGCCCAAACCAGCCTGCTGCCTGTGTTTCTATGGCCAGTGAGACGAGAATGGTTTTTACAGTTTTAAAACGGTTGGAAAAAAATCAAAAGATTAATACTTACTGACCTGTGAAAATTACATGAAGTTCAAATTTTAGTGTCCATAAATAGTTTTATCAGAATGCAGCCAGACTCATCACTTCTGCACTGTCTATGGCTACTTGTGCACTACAGTGGGAAGGTTGAGTAGCTGCTACAGAAACCGCTTATGGCATTCTCATCATTTCACATTCCTTCTTGGTAAGCTGATGGAGATCCGACGTGCCTTGTATATCTGTACAACAACAGTTTATTATTTCCTCTCTTACCCGTTCATAACCATCATGTCACAACAAGAAAATTGCACTTTGAATGATGTGCCTAGAAGGCACACTGGAGTGTGGATTCTTTTACCTCGTTATATGGGAAAATACTGTTTATTATGCAACGACACTGTAACTATGCTGAAAAATACAATATATGTTGAGAAAACCACACCAAGTACTCATCACAACACACCCAACTACTGGGGAAGCAACAGAATTAGAAATTGTAAAATGGGGGGCGCCTGGGTGGCGCAGTCGGTTGGGTGTCCGACTTCAGCTCAGGTCACGATCTCGCGGTCCGTGGGTTCGAGCCCCGCGTCGGGCTCTGGGCTGATGGCTCAGAGCCTGGAGCCTGTTTGCGATTCTGTGTCTCCCTCTCTCTCTGTCCCTCCCCCATTCATGCTCTGTCTCTCTCTGTCCCAAAAATAAATAAACGTTGAAAAAAAAAATTAAAAAAAAAAAAAAGAAATTGTAAAATGGAATAGTTCACCACATCATGATTTCTTCACAAAAGTAAGAAATGAAAATGAGGCTATACCCAAAGTATGTTTATGACTGGCCCAGTTGTTAGTCAAACAAAGCTATTATTTTTTGAAGGCAGTAACCCAAAGAAATGTGTCTAGAGAAAATTCACAGACTTAGCCTTTGGGAAAAACAGTTGGATGAAGAGTGAGGACACCGGGCACAACATCAACAGTTACTTATAAAATGACGAATGATTTTGATATTTTTTTCGGCTCTTAGGTCAGATGTTCTAGTACTTTACCGGCTATTATTCTTCATTTGAGAAATCAATGCTAAGTTTGATGTGACCAAAAAATTTGTTTCTTTTAGTAGCCTGTGTGGAAATACAGGTGAGACTGTTTTCAAGGAAGTTGGGAAACCACTAAGTTGGTGCAACCTGAAATTTAAGATGTGACAGTAACTGTGAAATACGTAAAAATCTGCAGGAAACAGGAAAAGGTTTAGTTGGTCAAACTTGAGACCCTGTGAGAAAACGTAAAGCATTGTGGTTTGACAGGCACCCATTTCACTTCTGTCATGCGCCTTTGTTTCCTTTTCTTCTAAACAAGAATAAACACTGTCAGCTGGTGTCTCAGACCAGCGCAAAGACCCTGTGGAAAGAGAGTAAACTAAAAAATCATAGTTGAGCTATACGTATGTAGAGAGACTCTCCTCCAGGTGATTATAGCCGTTCTAGGGCTCATCCATATCCTCTCCTTGCCTCAGTAAATTTTTTAAAGAATTTTAAAACACATATGCATGTTACACTAAGATGAGTGTGTAATTAAAGTTGATTTTTACTAATAATCGCCTTTCACAGTAAATGGTTAAGTCATTTAAGATGCTTTTAATACCAGACCTTAGGGGGCTCTCCTTACTGACAGAAAAAGACAGGAACTCCACCTGTGACAACAGCCTCGCTTTCATAGTTGAATAAAAAACAGAAGAACTGAAACTTTCTGTGACAACAGTTTTAATTCAGCATCAACAGAATTCTTTGTAGCATTAATTTTTTTCTCATTTTAATGAAGCACCTTTATCTGTCAAACAAGAACTATTAAGTATTAACAAATTCAGGTCAGGAGAGCTCCTTACACTGGAAAACCTTCCCTGGAAGATGCAACATAAATGATAGTTTTTAATAAATCATAAAATAGTCCCGTCCTTTCCGAGTACCGAGGAGCTCCTTCACACAGCACAAGCCAGAGCTTAAAATCACTTATCAAGAGGCCCCCTTTGGTTTCCCTGGTACTCAGAAATAAGTCCACTCAAAAGATGAATCATCTTAACAGACATTTCCCCCCCACCTGTAAGCTGACAAATACGAAATACTGGTTGCAAACAAGAACATCAAAGATCTCTCTGGGCACGGTCCCCGGTTTTGTTTTCGCGGTCACGTTCCTGCCGTGAGAAAAAGCTGCAAACGATCTGCAGTTGTCTCTTGCCCAAATGGTCACATTTGAATTTTTTGTTGGTGTAAGAACAATTAAAGGATGAGCTCTTAGTGACCTGGAGTGTATTATGGTAAGACATCCTTGTAGGTACATCCTCTTTTTTTTGAGGATGGAAATACACTGAACATCACACCGGGGGACAGATGTATTTCAAAAGAGGGGAAATCTGCTGGTTTATAATGGAAGGGAGTAACAATTTTTTCACAGGTTGTTTCCTTGAAGCATGAATCACACGATGACTACCTTCATTTTTTAAGAACATGTTTTATAAATCCTGTGATTTCTCTAGAGAGGGTAGTTTTTGTCCAACATATGTCGTGTTTCCCGTACTTAACTGTTGAACGCACCGTACTCAAGTTTTACAGTCTGTTTCTAATTGTCCTCAGAATCATTTTACTAAGAGATCATGATCTCATCCTGTCATCCACCTCTCCTCAAAAAAAGAGCTTTGTTATGGCCAGGTTGTAGACCAATTTTGTCTGTAATAGCTCTGGTAGACCACTAGGAAAAGTGTATCTTGAAAGCAATTTCGATTGTCAATGCAAAGGCAATTTCATATAGACCGCTAATAACGGTGATCAACCAGACTTTATTATGGTAGAACAGGAGGGAATTCATGGGTAAGCACTGCCTTGAATGGCTCATCATTGTATTTAGATGCAACAAAGTTTTGTCTTTAAAAAACAAACCCTCTTCACTGCACAATGGCAAATAGTTAACTAAAGTATATGAAGTATTTGCACAATATTTAAAAAAATTCTTAAAAATTTTCTCTCTATGGTAGAATTTCTAAAAACAGGAAAAAATCAAAATTATCAGTTAAGTGGACTATCGGGACAGTGGAAGTGTAAGTGTCTTCAAGTTTCAGTTGAGCAATTAAAGTTTTTAAAGCAAAATGTTTAAAATGTTTTTAAGGTACATTTTATAAATATGTACAAAAATGCAGGTCTATCTGATGCTTTATTCACTCAGGTAAACTTTATACTGCATATCTAATGAGATATGCCATCATCTCTAAAAATTCTAACCACCTAGATTAAAAACAAAACCCTTGAAAGATTATTCACTGAATGAAAACAAAAAGGGAACCAATGCAACTTAATGGAAAAAAATTTATTCGTAAAAATTTTTTTCGAATGATTCTACTGTGTATCAACTCATCAGGTATATCAATAATTACACAAAAGACCTAAAGGGGGAAAATTTAACAGTACTCTCGCAAGGGAAAGAATAAAAACCCCACTTTTTTTCTTAGCTTCTATTTTGACAAGAAGGAACACCTCACAAAATCCTGTCCACAAAAATGGCTATAGTACTGTGCTTTGAAAAAACCTGGCTGCATATATTTCGTAATACATCACGTGATGCTGTTGCCCTTAAGACTCGTAGCAGTAGCTATAGGTTCCAACCTGGCACTTCAGGTAATAAAAAATGATGACCAAAAAATGCTTTAAAAGTAACAAGTAAAAATGCATCATATCTTCTGAGATTTCCTGAAACGGATTGTCAGATCAAAGTCTTCAGGTTTAAAAAAAAAAAAAATCGGAAAGAGTATCCCTGTTGTTCAAAGAATTGCACTCAAATGATCTTTAAATGGACTTGGCTGACATTGGTTCTTTCATAAACTCATTAAAATGTAAGCTTTATATTTTTAGAAAGAACAAGTAATTGCAAGGATCTTTCTACTCCATTATCCTCCAGTCTCCTGGTCTCTTCAGTGTTGCATTTTTGTCTAACTCAGATTTTGAAAAGTGTAATACCATTGTCTCTTTGATTAAATACTGGTTCCTTAACTGTGTACGTTTTAAAAGATAATCTGCTTTAAATTCTCAAAATCAGTACCAAAAACTGTTTAAGCTTATTCTAATCTCTAACATTTACAAAACTTACACTCCACTCAAAAAAAGAATAAAACTTTTTCAAATAGTGCGTACAAGGCACAAGAGCTTCCTAGTATATTTACCGAAGCCGAACGTTTTGGCATTAACAAACACACCACATTAGTTTACCTTAAACTCAATTTCCAAACAGCACGCCATTTAGTTCAGGTTGAACTAAATTTCTGAAAGTATACGATTTGTTTTAATGATTTGCATAATTTAGTCTTAAGTATTTGAAGAACTATAAAGTTAAGTGTCATACTTTTGATGAGAGGGGACACGGAAAAAATATAGATACCAATGGAGGATTAATCTATTGGCCCATTGGCGATGCTTAACAAATTCAATACGTTTG
Organism: Felis catus; assembly: GCF_018350175.1. Classification (NCBI taxonomy): domain Eukaryota; kingdom Metazoa; phylum Chordata; class Mammalia; order Carnivora; family Felidae; genus Felis; species Felis catus. Next base: position 21,340,414 of record NC_058371.1, read on the forward strand.
CTCTGTTCAGTAGAACAAATAACCTAAAAAACAGATTTTCAAAAAAGCCATACTGGCAAAAGAACATAATAAACCAACCATAATTGTTTTTATATAGATTTTCCCCCGGTTTAAGAAGATTGGGAGAGATGAAAAATGTATCTTGGATGTAATAGAAATGTGTTAGTTGTGACAAAAAATTTGCCAGCTAGTTGCTTATCAGTGAGCTCAGTCTTCAATCAATGATCACACTTCTTTTCCAGCAGGGAACAAAGGCTAGAATTAAAGTCTGGCAAAAAATGATGGCAGTTTTCAAGTGTGGGCCAATTAAAATTTGCAATGAATTCATAGTCATTAGAGTTCACTCAGTCTGGGGCCAGATTTACAGCAGAGGGAAGAAACAAGTCTGACAGGCTCCCTCCACCTCACAGGTAACTAACAGGTTTTATGAATAAAGCTCTCATTATACCGTAATTTGAAATCTTTTAAACTTCAGAATCTTAATAGTCTCAATTTTCTGAATCAGAAAAGTCAGATGATTAATGGGCTTTTTATGTGTATACATTGTACAACCCAAATATTTGGGTGAAAATAAGCCCATGAATTTATTCCAAGTTTTTATGATAGAAGATATTTTTGTCCTTGATTCATAAACCATAATTACTTTTAATATTTAACAGGAATTTGTGTTAGTTGAAACAATCTCTATACTGGTTTTTTTAAAAATGTGTTATATTTTAAGCAACGGCTTGGAGAGAACTAACCAATTCATATTCTGCATATCCAGCCAAGAAGAAATGGGAACCACGGGCCCGTGGTGCCTTCCTGTGGGAAGCCTCTGCCATCCACCTGCAGCACTGATACCTTGAAATGAAACAGAAATCATGAAATTATTGTGTTAACTACAAAAAAAAAGCAAAAACAAAAACAATTCATTCAATGTTTGTTGAGTAACATTCCCTGCTCAGAATTCCATGTTTTCTGTGCTGGAAAGCTCAGATGTGTTCTTGAATTCAGACCTCTACATCTGTCCTTCTCAAGGTATAATATGCATATACAAGGCCAGAGGATCTTGTTAAAATGCAGAAAATGCAGAGTCTGATTCAGTAGGTCCAGGGTAAGGTTTGGGGCCCCAATGCCAGCGGCAGGACTGCTAGTTCTGCATTTGTCTGAAGCCAGGAGGAGTTTAGAAGTGCCAGCTAAGCTGGATGGGGATGTAGGAAAATCATTTTGAAACTTCATGTGCATAGAAGCACAGCATTTATTTTTTTAAGTTTATTTATATTTGAGGTAGAGAGCGAGCAAGCGAGTGGGGGAGGGGCAGAGAGAGAGAGGGAGAGAGAAAGGATCTCAAGCAGGCTCCACCCTGTCAGCAGGGTGCCCAATGCAGGGCTCGAAACCACATGTGAGATCCTAACCTGAGCTGAGATCAAGAGTCAGATGCTTCACTGCACCTGAAGCACAGCATTTTTTCTTTGTATAAGAGGGAAGGTTGAAAAGGCTAAATTTTACTTACACATCAGTGCTACTATGGGTCTAGGGACATAACGATCTGCAAAGTATGAACTAATAAATATTTTATAAAAAGCCCACAAATAATTTATTAATGTACTTCAAAAAGAGAAGAGATGAAAATATCATTCAGAATATAATTAAATTAAGCCTATCAATATCATGTGCGCTGAACAAATTGCAAGTCTGAGATGTAAAGCAGGAAAAACTATTTTTTAAATATTTTAAAAACAATTTGGAATATTAGCTACTTTGGGAAAATTCAATTTCTAAAGACACATTTAAATGTCCCTGGTTATGTCAATATATAGAACATTTAACACATATGACCTCACAAAAAAATGGTAATTAGAACTAATGGTTCAAAATACTGAAAAAACACCCTGTGAAACTTTATATGCTTTACAGAACTAGTATAATATTTTATTTGTAGTATTACTTAGTAATTCAATTCTTGTGTATTCTGTTACATTTTAAGAATTCCCTCTAGAGAGGCACCTGGGTGGCTCAGTTGGTTAAGCGTCTGACTTTGGCTCAGATCATGATCTCACAGCTCATGAGTTTAAGCCCTGTGTCGGGCTCTGTGCTGACAGCTCAAAGCCTGGAGCCTGCTTTGGATGATGTGTCTCCCTCTTTCTGTGCCCGTTCCCCATTCACGCTCTGTCTCTATCTCTCTCAAAAATAAACATTAAAAAAAATTCAAAAAGAATTACTTCTAGAAATTTAATATTGTCTTTCTGCCATTTAGCCAAGTTAAGATGAAATTTTCACTATCCTAACCATAGTTATGATGAATCTGATCTACTATAAGATCATCCACAGTCATCCAAAACCAAAACATTAGTCAACTGGCAAATTCCCAGATCAGTTTTTTGCTGTTAGTACATAGCTACTTATCAAAACCAAAACCAAAGAAAGAAAGAAACAGATTTAAAAAAAAAAAGAAAGAAAGAAAACAGATTTAGAGGATTAAAATGGGTCAAAAACCAAAGAAAACAACCCAGATATCCATGAAATACTTCGACACAAATGATTTTGTGTTTTAGATTCCATTCTCTTGATTGTTTTTAGACTTCAGGATTCTAGATTGCAGTTTTATAAATAGAGATTTGTCTTGATAACTTTACTGTTCAACTCTATACTGTGTTTATTATAACAGCACATACAATTTTTATTTTGTTTAGATGATTATAGCTTTGTTCCAAAGCTGCTCTTTATTGTATTAATTGCAGCCTGGCTTATAAAGAAATTACCTTTTAAAGAAACTGATTTAGAACAACAGATTTAAAAAAAATTATGGTTTAAAGAAAATGATTTGGAACACTTATTACTTTAAGGGTAACACATGCCATGGCGTGCTACTGTAACCCAAAATTAGGATGCTAGAGGTTTGAACTAACAAGATATAATTGTCTTGTACTAAGACCCAGTGGGATTCTACTGACAGATGGTCAAGGATATAACTGCTGTAATCTGGAAGGATAGAAGAAAATAAAAAACTCCAGGATCCTATCATCTGACAAGATAAGTGCCAAGTAAAGTTCAATATTTTAGGAGTAATCCTTGCCATTTAGTGCATTGCTATAAAAATGAATTTCATTCATCAACTTACTCCAATTATTTGTCAAGTTACCCTACATACAGGCTAATACCAAAGCTAGGTCCACCTGCACAGGTCTCCAACATGATACACGATGGGATCCTAAGGGTTAATTAAAACATCTTCAAATTTCAATCACTCAAAAATAAATAATAACATTTATGGGAACTATTTGCCCTAAGAGAACTGGAAAATTGTTAAAAATACAAAGCATAACAATTAAGAAAAAAACGTATCTTACTTTCATAAAGTATGAATTTATTTTGTTTGAAGAGTTAAGTCTCATTCTCCATGGTTAATGCAGGATTGCTCATACCTTCAAGAAAGAACATAAATTAGCATTTTGTTTTGGGGGGGGTTGCTTTTGAATAGAGACTAGTTTTTTCATCCCTGATCCCCTCCATATGCTTCCAAAGGTGCCTTGCATGCAGTACAGGTTTGTAAGATGATCATACAGAAACACACACACACACACACACACACACACACACACACACACACACACACACGATACAGTGTTGACCGCCCAGAGTGTCACAAAAATAGCACTTTAATGTTTATTTATTTTTGAGACAGAGACAGAGCATGAATGGGGGCGGGACAGAGAGAGAGGGAGACACAGAATCAGAAGCAGGCTCCAGGGTCCGAGCTGTCGGCACAGAGCTGATGTGGGGCTCAAACTTACAGGCCGTGAGATCATGACCTGGGCCAAAGTCAGATGTTTTGACTGAGCCACTCAGAGGCCCCGCAAAAATAGCACTTTAAAAAGAGATATACACCTGAGGAAGTGGGCGGGGGGTGGGGGTGGGCAGGAACAAAAACATCAAAGATAACATTGCATTGGGCACTTCTCAGGTCATCTTAAAGTACTCTTCCTAATTCTACATTTACCTACTACATCCTGCTGAAACTCATCTTGGAGCCCTCCCTCACCTCATCCTTCTCACATTTCTTTTCCTTCTTTTACATCATCCTTTAGACTTTAAATATTCATCCATCCAAGTAACAGAAAATTAATCTAACATGCCAAATAAGTAACAGCGTATAAAAAGGAAGAAATCCTTCTATGTTAATGCAGAACTGTACAAGGAAACATGAATTCCTTCTGAAAGAAAGGGGGCTCTTTGTCTTTCCACCCCCCAAAAATTGACCCCCGACTATACATCACTTCTTTGCCTCCAAGAAAACTGAGGGATTCACAGGGCTAACAGGTGTCATCAATTTTTGTTTAGGCAATATCTAGCCCTTCCCACAGACTGGAAAATGGAATGGCCGGTTTGAAGGTGGAAGAAAGACAAAACCAGGAATACTCAAAGGATGGGGATCTTTATCTATTCCTTAAGCACAAAACTCTTTAAAGAAAGCCTATATTTTAGCAGAATATGACTGATTGTATATTAAATAATGACCTTAGAATTTTTAGTTAGAACTGTCATGTTTTACTATCACTAAATCCCAAAGAGATTTCAAATAAAACAACAAACACTTTAAAGTGAAGTGAGCCAGGGTGCCTGGATGGCTCAGTTGGTTAAGCATCTGACTTCAGCTCAGGTCACGCATGATCTCATGGTTTGTGGGTTCGAGCCCCACGTTGGGCTGTGTTCTGACAGCTCAGAGCCTGGAGCCTGCTTTGGATTCTAGGTCTCCCTCTCTCTCTGCCCCTCCCCCACTTGTGCTCTGTCTCTGTCTCTGTCTCTCGAAAATGAATAAACGTAAAAAAAATAAAATAAAGTGAAGTGAGCCAAAGTCTGGCAGCACTAGGAGAGAGTTTGAAGAAAGGACTAGAAATGGAGAAGATTTTCTGGCTAATGGTGCTTTCATCATGCATGTATGATTTTATACTCGATTATAAGGGACACCACACACATCCATATATGCTGGCATGCATGATCACATGCTTTGATTAATCCTCACCAACCCTGAGAAATAAGTAGCATTTTAAGAAAAGAAAGCTAAGTCTAAAAGAGATTAGGTAACTACAAATCTCACACACCAATTAGGTGTCAAAATTGAGATCTGAAATCAGGTCTAACTTCAAACCCTTTGCTAATAAACAATACTAACTGATGCAGTCACAGATTAAAATCAACAGCAATACAATAGAAATGTGAGTGGGATTTGAAGAAATAATAGCTGAAGTTATGGCAATCACGCAATCACTTTACTCTGACATTCTGAAACTGGATAGAAATCTTAGAGTAAAAGAATCACATTAAGATCTTTTTCACTGGATGTTTTTCAATCTGTTGCCTGAGTTGATTACTTTTTCCATTAAACATTTACATTTTGAGTATACTTACATCATTTTATTTAATAGGCAATAGTTAATATTTGGTTCTTACACTGGGATAAAAGCAATGTAGATCTTTCACAAAATGATCTTCTTCAGCTAACATTAGACATTAACCAAAGGCCTTTACAAAAAAAAGTTCCTGAAAATTAATTCTAAATTTACAACGGGAATCCAACTCCAAAATTTTGTAGGTTATATGATAGGACTGTTTTCACTACCTTCACCTTTTGTTAAAGGTGAATAAGCACCTTAATTAAATAAAACAGTCAAATCAGGGCACCCTTACCAGCTTTGCCTTTTCCTGGGTTTGCGCTGTTCTCAGTCCAAGACTGGGAATCCGTGAGAAGGTGACTCTGGGACTCTCTCAAGGGCTTTGCAGGGAACTGATGGTTTTCAGGACTGAATAAGAATAATTAATCATCATCATAATCATCATGTTAATTCTTGATCGCGTTATGTTGAGTGTTTCTCAAAGTACAGAATTCAAACAACTTCCCAAGGGAATTTGGGGAACAGGGAATAAGGCATTAAATGGCACTGACTCGCAATGAGAAAACCGTTCTCCCTTCCATTGTCTCGTCATTCTTCCGAATATAACAAGAGGACAATCCTTGACTTTGGCGTCTCCATCTTTGACAGAACAGGCCTCCGCCTCTGACTTTAGCAGGTGAGGGATTTTAGTTAGAATTTAATAGTGTTTAATTATCAATTTTATTTTTTAAAGTTGTATTCTATTTATGGCAATTTATTGCAGTTTTCATTTATGACAGTGAGGCACTGTTTGATTTAAAAATAAACTTCAGTGCCAATTTAAATAAATATGTTAAATAAAAATATTAGTTTTATGTGGTATGTGGATATGGAAAACATAGATATGAAGGTGATAGCAGAAATAAAAGTTTGAGAAAAATTGGCCTAGTGTTTCTAAAGTGGCCTAACTAGTCTTAAACAAAGAAATCTCTATCTTCCTCTCTTAAACTGAAACAACAAATTTAAGTGCTATCTTGCAAAAATGTTGAAAACATCTGACAACATCAGGTTTTACAAACGTTGTTTAATTTGGAGAATGAAGAGTCTTCAAAGAAGAATTTAAGTTTTAAAATTTAAGTACACATGCTACATATCAATCTATTGGGTGGCATGAAAAAATAAAAATTAAAAAATAACATTTCACTCAGAAAAAAATATTGGCATAGAAACTATATAAGTGTAGTTTTAGAACACCCTAAAATACTAATTATAATCATGTTCAGAAAAAAAAGTTCCATTTCTTCCAAGAATAATTTCACATATGTGAGTTGACTATACTATATTTTTTAAAGGATATGCTTTTGCTCCTTAATAATTACCTCATATCTAAAATTGGAGAATATTTTAATTTTGTGCAGCTTTAACATCCCTTTATTAAAATTCTGGAGATAAATCTTTAAAAGTAAAGAGCATGTCTCCTATGTATATGAAAAAACGCCAAATAACTCTTGTATTCTAATTTTTATTATTCTTCAGGAAAGGGACCATACACCTGGTTTAGCATAGTAACCAGGTCCTGGTTTAGGGAATCCTTGCAGACTCATTACTGCCAACAAGACTAACAAATGGCAAGGAAGGATCCATTCATTCAACTGTATTCATTGAGTACCTATTACACCAAGGAATAAAGTCTTTGATCGCACAGAAATTTCACTGTAACTGAGAAAGAATAATAATAAATAAGTGAATATGTAATAAGTCAGGTGACAGGAAGAGCTGACAACAGAAAAAGAGAGAGTAAGGGGAAGCGAGGGAGCAGGTCCCTATCTTACAAAGGGTTTTCAAAGAGAGCCTGTATTGTGAAGTTGCACCTGAGCTGGAAGTGAATTAAGAAAAGGCCGAAGAGCATTCAGATAGCTGGAAAAAAAAAATGGGTAGGAAGAGGAATTGGCAAGTACAAAGACAATAAATAAGGGACATGCCAGGTACATTTGGGGACCAGCAAGATCTGTGTGTCTGAGGACCGTGAGGGATGAGAAGGTGGTAAGGGATGACATTAGAGAGCTACTGGGGCCAGATTAGACAGGACAAGGTAAGGACACTAATTTGATTTATGCTGATTAAGATGGGAAGCCAAGGGAGGGTTTTGAGCACAGGAGTGACACAATCTGATTCTTAATGGAGAGTAGACTGAAGTAGGGCAAAAATGGAACCAGAAAGACCAGCAAGGAAGATGTGGAAGTAATCCATGTGAGAAATGATGCCTTGGACCGGAAAGCAGTCTGAGGGTGACAAAAAGTACTCGGATTATTGGCATATTTTGAAGGGGCATCTGACAGGATGTGCAAACGGAGTAAATACAAGGTAACGAAAGAGGAGTCTAGAATGGTGCATGGTTTCTGGCCTGAGCACCTGGGAGAATGAGGGTCACGTATACTGACATCCAGAAGGATGGAGGAGAATCAGATTTAAGCCGAAGGGTGTTGATGGTTGGAAATCAAGATATCCGCTTTGCACCTGTTCAGTGGGAGATGACTTTTAGACATTTAAGTGGGAATGTTCAGTAGACAGTCAGACATAAAACTCTGCAGTAGAGAGGAGAGGCAGCCACTTGCCATAACAATCTTATATGGGCTCATCAAGGAGGAATTATAGAATTACGTAAAAGACAACTTAGCTGTCAAAATCCAATCCCAAAATTTAAAGGAAAATGAAGTCGATAGTGGTTACTTGACCCCTTCAAGATCACCTAGCAGGGCAAAAGTGCCAGCTTTAGGATTTCTCCAAGGGTCTTTGGTACACTTAGTAGAAGGAGAGACACCATCTCTGAAAACCAAATCTTCTTGAACTACAAAAACCACTTAAAGGGTAAAAAACGTTACTGAAAACTACTAAACTTTATAAAAGCTTGAAAACATTCTAAATAATCTATTAAAGTGATATTTTTCTGCATGAAGATACAAGGAAAATTATTAAGATATAACTCTGTTAAATTTTCAAGCCCAAACTCAAAGGGGACATCTCACTAAGACTCCCGTGCCTTTGAATGTCCCTGGGAAACACATCAGAATGGCCTCCTCATTAACTTGTTCAGTCTACTGTGTCCAAGGTCACGCTGGGGATGGGGTGGCAAACAGGTTTCATCTCGTGACAATTTAAAATGGCTTTGGAACGGCTACCGGGGTCACTGCCTCAAGAAGAATTGTGGGGTCATGACAGGCTCCACCAGAGGACGTGCTGTGATCAATAAGAAATGGAGACAGCAGGAGCGGAGGCACAGGTGTTATGTACGCGGCATTCCAGCAAAGAAGAAACTCTCTAAAATTTAAGAATATTACAGTTATGCTCTTGCTATTGGCTTCCCCTTAAAAATTAGAGGTATGGCCATATTCAAATAAATCTGTCTTAAAGATGTGAAAGTTAGTGTTTTAAACTTAAAAATTCATACATAGCATTTAAAAGGTTTAAGTAGTTTTGCCTTTTGCCAGTTAATTGCAAAGTTAGAATCAAATCGTAAGGTCTTCCTCAAATTCTTGACAAAGCAAGGGCAAAAGTCTCCAAACACTCAATTTCTAGGGCCCCTTGTCTTTCCCTTCCACTGAAATGGCCCAGATAATGTTTACTGGTCTTTAATAAGCATTAGGAAATGTGGTGCACTAGCAAGCAGGTGTCTGGGATTCTATTTGATCTCCAAAAACCTAATCCAAGGAAGTGCTTCTTATCTCTTTATAATGTTATAGGCACCACAGAAAGGACCTGGGGGGTCCGAGGGCACGTTTCCTGTCTGCTCACCTGATCACTAGGGGAGCTAATTTGGACTTATATGCTCTTCTTTCAAGCACTACGTTTTAAAAATCATAATATACTTCAGTCAAGCAGCATGTATGGAGAATTAACACCTGTTTATCCAGAGTAATAACAGAGTTTGACAAGTATAATTAAAGCTCCCTATGTACCTCTCCCCAATCATACTTTCCTATCTCTCTCATTCCAAGCAGGAACTATTGTGGTCAAGTATCCTAGGTTTTTAATTTTTTTTTCCCCAAGAAATATATAGCCCAAGGACACAGGAGGAGAACATATATTATTTGAAAGTAAAATAGAAAAAAAATACGGGATTACGTTTTCGATGTTGAGTTCATTCCTGCAGGAGTAGATGGTTGTTCAGGATCCTGATTAACAAGGCAAGTTGGAAAGGAGCAGCCATCACCTAGACTAGAATCAAAACGAAAACTTACAACTGAGCGGTAAAAAAGGCCACAGTGTGAAACCATTACAATGTGATGTTTGCCAGTGGAACATAGTTATGCTACGGACAAAACGGGTCTATCAGACACTGGCTTCAATACAGCTTGTTAAGGGAGAGGCTGAGTTAACTGACTTCCACACTGATATAAGGGTGAACCACAAAATAATTCTTTTCACAAAAACAGGAATTCCCATGCAGAATTATAGTTCTTCTGTTGGGTTGCTTTCATTGGTTTAAAACCCGAATATTTTCACAACAAACTACCTTGAAAAAACGGGTAGCAACCAGTACTTCTTCTCATCACCAAAAACTTGTCGCATGTTTTTACTGAAACCCAAGCTGAATCCATTCTTATCCGTTCCGTGTCGAAATACAGGACTTCTAAACGCCTCTGCCAAAAAATGGGAGAACAATCACATGAGTAACACATCTAGCAACCCCCACATTTAGAAACCACTGGACTAAATGAGGGAACTCTAAAAATCAATGGCTAGCCCCCTGTGAATGCATAACTCGCGTACCTATCAAAAGCTCTGCCACATAGATTGCCTATTCTGTTTTAGAGGATGTGATTGCATTTATTTTCATTTTTAAAGAATCCTTCTATTATGATTAGCAGCACGTGTGCATTGCAAAAGAAAATCAGAAAACACAAATAAGCAAGTTAAAACTTTATAAATTCTGGATCTTTTTTAGATAGATGTGTGGATGGATAGATTTGAGGATCAGCTTCGCCATTTCTGCAAGAAAGGCCATTGAAATTGTAATAGGGATTACACTGACTCTGTAAATCACTTTGGGTCATACTTAAAAATATTAAGTCTTCCAATATATGAACACGGGAAATCTTACCATCTATCTGCGTCTTTAATTTCTTTCAGGCAAGCTTGGTAGTTTTCAGTGTACCACTGCTGTACCTCCTTGGTTACACTTATTCCTAGTTATTTTATTATTCTCATGCTTCTGTAAATGGAATTGTTTCTTTAATTTCTTTTTGGATGGTTCTTTGCTCGTGTATAGAAATACAACTGATTTTTCTGCATAGTGATTTTGTGTCATGCAACTATTAGCTCTAATAGTTTTTATCGTGGATTCTTTAAGTTTGTTTTTTTTTTTTTTAATATAGAAGATCATGTCATCCACGAAGAAAGATGGTTTTACTTCTTCCTTTCCTATCTGGATGGCTTTATTTCTTTTTCTTGACTAATTTTTCTGGCTAAATTAAACACCACTAGGGAAAGTGGCCAATCTTGTTTTGTTTCTAGTCTTAGGGGAAAGGTTTTTATATTCACCATTGAGTATGATATTAGCTACAGATTTCTCATTAATGCACTTTATCATTTGGGGCTTGAGGAAGCCCCTTGTGCTGAAGAAATTCTCGTTGGCCTCTAATTTGTTAAGTGTTTTTACCTTGAAAGGGTGTTTGATTTTGCCAAATACTTTCTCTGCACTAGCTGAGTTGATCATGTGGTTTTTTTTTCCCCTTCATTGTATTATTGTGGTATATTACCATTGATTGCTTTTTGCATATTGAAACACCTTTGCATTCTTAGGATAAATCTTTCTTGGCCACCATACATAATCCTTTTAATAAGCTGCTAGATTTGGTTTATTTTATTGAGGATTTTTGTGTCTATATTCATAAGGGATACTGGGCTGTAGTTTTCTTGGATGTCTTTGTCTGGCTTTGGTATTAGGATAATCCTGGCCTCACAGAATGAGTTACAAAGCGCTATCCTGTCTTCTAATTTCTGGCAGAGTTTGAGAAAAATTGATGTTATTTTTATTTATTTATTTATTTTAATGTTTGGGAGAATTCACCAGTGAAGGCATATGGTCCTGGGCTTTTCTTTGTTGGGAGGTTTTTGATTACCGATTCAATCCCTTTACTTGTTACAGGTCTGCTCAGGTTTTGTATTTCTTCTTGAGTCAAATTAGTAGTTTGTATGTTTCTAGAAATTTGTCCATTTCATCTGGGCTACCTAATTTTTTGGTGTTCAGGGTATTCACTTATAACCCTTTTTATTTCCGTAAATTCAGTAGTAATATCCCCACGTTCATTACCGATTTTCATTAAGTCTTCTCTATTTTCTCTTTCTCGCTAATAACTTGTAAAATTTGTTCATATTTTCAAAGACCCAATTATTGATTTCACTGGACTTCTATGTTTTAAATTCTCGATTTCTGTTGTCTCCTTTCTAATCTTTATTATTTCCTACCATTTGCTGGCTTTGGGTTTCCTTTGCTCTTCTTTTTGTACTTCCTTAAGATTTAAAGTAACTGATTTGCGATATTTCTTCTTTTTTAATGGAATCATTTATAGCTAGCTGTGGATTTCCCATTAAGTACTGTTTTTAGCTGCATCTCACCTCTGTAGGGCTTTTGAACATACTGTTTCCTCTGCCTGAGATGTTACGGCTCTTACCATGACGGACTTCATAGGTTATATACTTGTTACTTTGATAAGCCCTTCCCTGGCCACTC